>NC_046157.1:61872552-61878870 GCF_011064425.1 Rattus rattus | reverse complement strand
ATGAGCCAGGATATAAGAGAAAGTGCCACCTTCCCCTCTGTGGTCTCTCCCATGAATGGCTCCATTTTATTATCTTTCTGATAGTGTATAAAATATAATAATTATTAAAGGGATGAATATTCTTAAATTGAGTGAAATATCAAGTGTGACAAGTGGTTTATGGGAATCAACAACATAGTAGTTGATGGAGTTGAAATACAGATTGTTTGGGAAGTCAACTGGGCTTTGCTATTTCATACAAAGGAAGTCTTGTGGGATTGAATCCTTTGCATATGAAGTCTACGCTAGGAGTTTTCAATCTGTGGTTGTTGACTCTTTTGGAAATCACACACCAGATATTCTGAATATAAGATTTGTGCATTAAGATTCTTAAAAGTAGTGAAGTTATTATTTTGAAGTAACTATAAATCTAATTTTATAGTTGAGGACCTGTATTACAGTCTCACCATTAGAAAGGTTGAGAACAACTGGTCTACCCAGACTAGAATGGTTAACATAACTTTTTTTTACTCAAAAATATTTATTGAAATATGCTAGAAGATAAGGGTCTTTAATGACACTGTCACTCAAGGAACACTTTGTGATTTTACACACACACCCACAACACACATGCACACTCCTTCCAAGAGTAAACACAAGAATCCACAGGTTCTAAAAGGGTAGGAACTTATCTAACATAAATGATTCTGGGTATATTACACTTTACAGTTTCTGTTAAATCTTGGAAAATCAACATCAAGTTTACTTGTCTAACGCTAAGTAAAAGGAACATTAAAAAGTGTGAAAACAGCTGGGCAAGGTGGGGCATGCCTTAATCTCAGTACCTGAGGCAGACCCAGGGAGATCTCTGAACTGAAGACTAGCCTGGTCTACGTAGCGAGTTCCAGGTTAGCGAGGGCTACACAAGTGAGACCCTCCCCACCTCCTTCCCTGAAAAAAAATTTAAAAAGTAGGGAGAAAACATGCATTGTGCAGTATATGCTATTAAGGCAAAGGACACTTCATTCACTCAGACTGACTAGGGAGCCACACGGAGCCTGTCATACACACAAGCATGAACAATGTCAACACTGTAGCTCATGTCACTTGACCTACTTGCATATAAAAACAAACATCAAGACATATCTCAGGTGCATGTGAGAAGCAGTTTTTCCAACTCCTAAAAATGCCCACCAGAGCTGAGGAAACAGCCTAGGCAATCTGCATCACCTTTTGTTTAAAAAATGGTTTCGATTCACCATTTTTGTTTTTTTTTTTAAATTTTAGTTTCAAGATCATAATATGTACAAGTAACCTTGTTAAAACTGATTGTATTTAGTCATATATGTGTATATATGTGCATACCCACATACACAATAACAATTAGGGAAAATGAGGCCATGATTTGAAGGAGAGCAGGAAAGGATATATGTGAGTCTTTGGAAGAAGGAATGGGAGGTATGCATCTGAATTTAACTAAAATATTAAACATCTAGTTGGTGATGGAGGATCAAATGAGAGCATGAAATCATTACATATATTCTGTGTCAGACAAATAAACACACAAAGTAGATTGTAGTAGCTGAGCTTAAATGCCGCCAGTCTGGGCTCACTGCCCAGCTAAGGGATCTCAGCAGCCTGCACAGAGGGCCCTCTCCAGAAATGCCACTTACATTTTAGATGTCATGACCCCATAGTATTTTTAAAAGAAGTACACATTTTATAGTGTACAGCTTGAAAGTTTGACTAATTTTAATTCTCTTATTAATCCATATTTTTGATATATCAAATTTCTTCACTTTAGTGCAGTTTATGTCAGCTTTTGAAACAAGTTTTAAATCCTCCTCTAAAATTTACATTGCATATTCCTAGACCCAACACTTTTTCCATATTCACTGTTAAACTATTACTTTTCTTTATGTGTAGATCTGAAGTACACTTTTCATTCATTTATCTAAAAGCATGTTTAAATTCACACTTGTCTGTTCCAACATAACATATTTCCCTTCTAGCACCTGATACGTTTCTTACCCTTAGACGTAAATGATATTTGGATTTCCCTCTCACCTCAGCATTGACTTTCACAGGTTTACTTCTGGATGAGATACAAAAGGTCTGTTGGCCTCCTAAATAACCCTTGATTCACTTCCAGCAAGTATAATGCTGTAGATTACCACAAGTCTCTTGTTTAATTTGATAATTCAGTTAAATTTAGATTTCTGTTAGCCAATCTCTAGTTGGTATCTTATGTCAACAATGATATTCTACACTATTATTTCTCTACTTTATAAAATAAAATAACTAGCAGAGATTGGGTGCAAATGCCAGGTTCTGGAATTCTTCATATTTTTTTTTTGGTGTTGTTTTGTTTTTGTTTTTTTTGTTTTGTTTTGTTTTGTTTCTGTTTTTTATTTTTAATTGGATTTTTTTTTATTTACATTTCAAATGTTATTCTCTTTCCCTGTTTCCAGGACATCAGCCCCCTACTCCATCCCTCCCAAATTTTCTAAAGGTGTTCTCCTCCCAATACCCTCCTCCTCCAGAGTCACAAACATTTTGCACATTTTTGTACTTTGTTATAGGAATACATGTGTTTTAATGTCCCTTCATTTGTTCTTCTTTTTGAAGACTATTATTCCTGAAAAGTTTGTATATATTCAGAATTCACAATCTGTTCACAATTTGTTTTGCTTATTAATTTATTCTTTTTTCCTTTAAAAATACATTTTTTTTGTCTTTTTTTTTTTTCCGGAGCTGGGGACCAAACCCAGGGCTTGCTAGGCAAGCTCTCTACCACTGAGCTAAATCCCCAACCTCCCTAAAATACATTTATTTTTATTTCATGTATATATGCCAGTACCTGCAGGTATGTATAGGAACTAAGTACATGTGTTTCATGCAGTGGTGGCCCAAAGGTCACAGTAGATCCCTTTAAACTGGGATCAAATGGGTTGTGAGTCATTTGTCACAGTTTCTGTGAATTGTTGCCCCAGTCCTCTACAGGGAGCAAGTGTATTTAATTGTTGAGCCAACTGTCCATCCTCAAACCCTTAGTTTAACAGGGATTTTTTTTTTTTTTTTGCTTCCCGGTTTCACTCTTGTTTATTTTTTAATATTTAATTTTTTATTATATATTTCTTTACTTATATTTCAAAGGTTATTCCCCTATACAGTTTCCTGTCCATAAGCTCCCATCCCCTCCTTTCTCCCTCCCCCCATACGGGTATTCCCCCTATACATCCCCCTTATTGCCCTCCCCCATATTCCCCTGCACTGGGGGTCCAACCTTGGCAGGACCAAGGGCTTCCCCTTACACTGGTGCCCCACCAAGGCTATTCTCTGCTACATATGCAGTTGGAGCCCTGGGTCAGTCCATGTATGGTCTTTCGGTAGTGGTTCAGTCCCTGGAAGCTCTGGTTGGTTGGCATTGTTGTTTTTATGGGGTCACAAGCTCCTTCAACTCTTTCAGTACTTCCTCTAATTCCCCCCCAAGGGGGTCCTATTCTCAGTTCGGTGGTTTGCTGCTAGCACTGACCTCTGTATTGGATGTGCTCTGGATGTGTCTCTCACGAGAAATCTATATCCAGTCACTTTGCACATGTGTTTTTTAGCTTCATCAATCTTATCTAGTTTTGGTGGCTGTATATATATATATATATATATATATATATATATATATATATATATATATGTGTGTGTATGTGTGTGTGTGTGTGTGTGTGTGTGTGTGTGTGTGTGTGTGTGTGTGTCAGGCTCTGAATGGCCATTCTTTGAGTTGCTGCTCTAAGCTTTGCTTCCATATCCCCTTTATGAATAATTTCTCCCTTTTTAAGAAGGAGTGGGAACATCTGCATTTTGGTCATCCTTCTTCTTGAGCTTCCTGTGGTCTGTAGATTGCATCTTGGGTAATTTGAGCTTTTTGGCTAATATCCACTTATCAATGAGTGCATACCAAGTGTGTTTTTCTGTAATTGAGTAACCTCACTCAGGATGATATTTTCTAGTTATTCCATTTGCCTATGAACTTCATGAAGTCATTGTTTTTTGATATCTGAGTAGTACTCCATTGTGTAGATGTACCACATTTTTTTAATCCATTCCTCTGTTGAAGGGCATCTGGGTTCTTTCCAGCTTCTGGCTATATAAATAAGGCTGCTATGAACATAGTGGAGCACATGTCTTTTTTATATGTTGGGGCATCTTTTGGGTATATGCCCAAGAGAGGTATAGCTGGATCCTCAGGCAGTTCAATGTCCAATTTTCTGAGAAACCTCCAGATTTCCAGAGTGATTGTACCATTTTGCAATCCCTTCAAAAATGAAGGAGTGTTCCTCTTTTTCCACATCCTCGCCAGCATCTGCTGTCACCTGAGTTTTTGATCTTAGCCATTCTGACTGGTGTGAGGTGGAATCTCAGGGTTGTTTTGATTTGCATTTCCCTGATGACTAAGCATGTTGAACATTTCTTTAGGTAGGTTTACATTCGATATTCCTCAAATTGATAATGTTTTTGTTTAGCTCTGTACCCCATTTTAATAGGGTGATTTGGCTCTCCTTATTCTAAGTTCTTTGAGTTCTTTGTATATTTTGGATACATAGCCCTCTATCAGATGTAGGATTGGTAAGACTTTTTCCCAATCTCTTGGTTTATATTTCTCCTAATGACAGTGTCTTTTGCTTTACAAAAGCTCTGCAGTTTTATGAGGTCCTGTTTGTCGATTCTTGATCTTATAGTATAAGCCATTGGTGTTTTGTTCAGGAAATTTTCCCTAGTGTCCATGTGTTCATGTGATATTTCTAAATAGTTGAATTACTTATTACTTTCATTACTTATAAAGTAAGTAATAAAATGCTTTAAGTTTCTAGATAGTCTGTTAAATCAATTGTGTGTGTGTGTGTGTGTGTGTGTGTGTGTGTGTGTGTGTCTGTTCTTCCTTTCAATAGGTACATGTGCTCTCTGTGCCTTCTGTCAATCTTTACATAATGGGCATATATTCAGCTGCCCATGTTCATCTTTAGTAGAACTTTTATTTCAGCATTTAAAAAAACATTGAATATAGATTTAGTTTAGTTTTAGGTTTTTTTTTTGAATTATGACTTAGTTACTTAGACTGAAAAAGGTATTTTGATAATTTTTCACTCTTCTCTGACTTTCAAGAAATTTACATAAGATTGGGATGATTCCTAAACACTTGGAAGAATTCACATTATTAGCCATCTGTCCCCGAAGTTGTCTTGTGGGAACTTTTGCAAGATAACTAATTTAACTTTATTTGACAGGATGTATGACTACTGAGATAATAAAACATAATGTCTAACTTTTGGTAAATTATATTTTTGGATGAATGTCATTTATTTCAAGCTAAGATTACACTGTCAGAAAAAAATTGTTTGAAATTTTTTAATTATGGTTAATAATTCTCCTTTTATGATTGTTCAATTTTATTTTTACATTTTTGATATGTGATTGACTTTTCATAAACATTTATGCAACAACCTTCATATTTAATCAATTGCCTTTTAGTTCTTATTTTTTTAACTTTACTTATTTCACTTATTTCTGTTTTATCTTTATTATCAATTTTATCTTACTCTAGTTATTTTTTATGAGATGCAAAACAAATTCAGTAATTTTTGTTTTCAATTCATAATGTATGTATGTAAAGCTAGAGGTGTTTCTTTAAATATTGCTGAAATTTGACCCCGTAAATATTGTTCTGTTACTTTTCTGATGTAATGAAATTAAATCATTTTCTATTTCAATTTCTGATATTAATTAAGAAATTGGGTTGGTTAGATATTATGTATTTTGTTCTTAGAAACTATTATTTTGTCACTATAAATCTGTGGCTTGTTTCCTTTTAGTTTCATAGGTAGAGAATATGTTTTATTATTTCATTGTTTTAAATTTTTTCTGAAATTATTATAATTCATCATATTTTACATTGACTAAGTCTAACTACATTTGAAAAAGTAAATTATATTGTTGTCTTTATAAATGATGTAATAAATATATCCTGTGTAAAGATTTAATACTATGCATTATCAGGGCAAGTTTTATATAATATTAAAAAGGTACCAATTAATAAACATGTTATAATTTGTTCTTGTGGAGTATTTTTATTTTATTTATTTTATATGAGTTTTGTCAGGGAGAAGCCCTCAGATAATTAAAGCTGTTAGCCCTTCAAGCAAATTGTAAACAGATGTTTTAGCATTTTCTCTCAAGTGACCTAATTTTCAGCCAGTTTTAGAGGCTTCAGTTGAGAATCTAACTCCACTGATGTAACTTGAAAATGGATGACAGCAATTGCTTAATGCACTAGTTAATACTAAACAT
>NC_046157.1:61162915-61170415 GCF_011064425.1 Rattus rattus | reverse complement strand
AGCAAGATGAGAGGAAAGGAGCTAGTTTCATTGTTTCCTACATTTTGAAATTCAGCTTTACAGTCAGCATTTGTTACATATTTTCCATTTTTCCCCATGTTTATGTTTGGTGTGTTTGCCAAAAATCAGGTAAATTCAGTTAGTTGGGATCATACATCGATCCTCAATTCTACTCAATGGAGTAATATTTCTCTCTTTGCCTAATAGCAGTGGGTTTTATTACTATGGTGTTATAATGTAATTTCAAATTGGGCAATGTGATACCTCCTTCTATATCAATATTGCTTAGGTTAGCACCATCAGGTTTTGAATGAAATTAAAACTCAAAGCTTCAGTTTGAAGGTATGTTCTGGATGTTGGCCAAAGGTAATCTGTTCCTAGGAAATACACGGGAGCAAAGTACAGGTGCAATGTTTACATTCTCCTGCCTAAGGAAGACCTCTCCACACAGTGACCAACTACAGAGAACTGTGTATGGGCTAAGAGCTACACACCTAGCAGGACAACACTGGCCTTTCGCTTGAAGGTTCAAGGGGAAGAAAAAAAGCGTAGGCTTTCACTGAGCCAAGTGCTTCTGTAATAAGTCTTATCTCTCAGGGCAATTTTAGGTATTTGGTAGTCTCTCAGCAATGTACTTCACTGCCCTAGGGCAGGGTGGATCTGACCTGGACACTGAGCTTATAAATATGTATTTTATAAAATTCAAAATTAATTCCTGAGTGTGTACAATATCTCAAAGTTATATAAAATTCATTGGATATTAGTCTAGAGACATCTAGATTCATATATTAATACATAGGGAATATAAAGAAATGGTGGGCTTCCTTAGCTAAATAACACTATGTATTTTCATGCTCTCCTATGACACTTGGCATCCATCAAACCATGGTTAATTATTTATACAATCCTTCAGGTATGCCAATTCTATCAAAATTTTAATGAGAAGGGCAATTCATATATGGAGGTTAAAAATAATACAGTAACATTTGCTTATTAAAATTACCATAAAATCTTGGAAATGTTTTATAATAATTATGCCAAAGGGAAATTTGACTTCCATATGAATCACTGCTTTCTGCACCATGACTTAACTATAAACATGTTTGAAAAGATAACACCAAGGCTCTATAACACAGAGTGAACTGCATGTTGAAAAGTGGGTTCATACAATCCTTCCACAGAGAAAGCATAAAAGAATGTTAACATTTATCATATTAACTATAAACCTTTCACTTCTTATGTTTAAATACCCATCAGAATAGAAAGTATCTTATCATATATAATCTAAAAATAATAATTTCTCTCATCTTTGAGTAGAAAAATAAAAAGAAAATTACAATAGAACATCAGTTAATCTTAAAAGTTTCCATTAAATTTAAATTAAATTAAAGTGGCTAAAACTTGAGTTAGCAATATGATTGCATTTTGGATTATATATAATGAAGGTCATATTTCAAAAGTATTAATAATTTCTTATTTTATTTTTCAATATTGTCCTTCATGTTTTGAGATATAGCATAATTGCATCGTTTCCACTTTCTTCTCCTCCTTTTAAACTTTAAAACATATCTAGGTGCTACAGTAACCTTCCATACCTCAGGTTTCAGAGAGCATTTTAGAAAAGGGTGCTAAAAGATTGTAAAGCCCAGAGACTGTCGGAGATTACTGTGCTAGTATGTCTCTAGGCAGGGTCAGAGCCACCCACCTGGATGCCAAAACATGAGCTGAAGGAGTACATTATATTGTTGAAGACAAATTTGGAAAAGATAAAGAAACAATTCAGAATTTAAAATAAAATTAAATTTATAACACTAACTTCTTAGATCTAATTCTAGCAAGAAAATGTGACAAGTTATGCATCACAATTTTAATATTGTTATTATAAAGTTAGTTGAAGTGTTTTTAACTTAATTTCTCCTACTTATTTATACTATCACCAAAACATGTCAGAAAATACAGATTTTTCTTTTTTGAAAAGGAGTAGTATAAAACCTGAAAATGAACAAAACAAGATGTAGACAAAGCAAAGGTCCTCAGAGACATACCCAATTCCACTTTAGAAGTCACACAAAAATATCAAGTAAACAACCATAATATCTAGGCAGACCCATTCAGGCTATGTGCTTGCCATTTCAATCTCTGAGTTCTCGTGAGCCCTGCTTCATGTATTCAATGGACCATGATCTTCTGGTATTCCCCCATTCCCTGTAATGTCTACATTCTTTCCTTTTCTCTTCATTGGGGTTCCCATTTCTTCCAGGGCAGGGACCCAGATAAAGATGTTCAAAAAGCATGGGATTATTTTTTATCCTGTGGTATGTACCTCAAGTTAAACAAACAGGGTAGTCATTTCCACAAGTTCTGTGCCATTTCCCCAGCAAATCTTGTAGGCAGGATAGGTTGTAGGTCTAGGGTCAACCAGATCCCAGAGGCCAGCATTTAGCATTTGAATACATAGTGGTACCAGACCAACACCCTACCTTTTACGACCAACTATTCCTATGTTAATAAATTGTTTTTCATCTTTTAATTATTCTGTAATCCTCTTGTCCTTTATTGCCAGTTCAGATGTGGCAAGATTTAAAATATAGTATGATCAGCACACTATTTTATCAGTCATTGGAAACATTTTTATAATTTATCTGATTGATATTGCTCATACCTTTAAGTAATTGTGGGAATTACGATGACTGATAAATTAATAAAAACAGGAACATTTTGTTTAGTAAAGGAAATATTTCTTGACAAAATATTAATCAATCATTTAATTAATGATTTCATTAACTGTGACTTGTTGGAAGAATCAGTCATATCCCCTTGGAAATATACAAACTGGAAAAGTAAGAAATTGCCTCTGGCTGGGATAAAATAAGGCACGTTTTTCATTCTTTCTCACCTCAAGGGAATTAAAAGGTAGTTTTCTAGGCTGAGCGTAGTGACTTTGTCAAACCATCAGAGACTCCAGTCCCTCCTTCTATCGGATTCATCATTTTCAGTCTGTGCTATATATGCAAAAGGTTAAATAGTAGATAATGGAGCTGCAAACTTTGATCCCGGAGGTCAAGTGGTTGTGAATAGAGGACAGATAAAAGGAAGATGAAGTTTAAAGGGGAATTTTCTAGTTAGTAGCTGACTCAGCTACTCTCCAGGGACTTCCTGGAAATCACCTTCAAATGTATTTTTTCCCTACTTTTCTCTAGTCATGTATGGTATAAAGGTACGTTAAACATGAAACAATTTTGCTATGTCTATACACTGACATTTCATACAAAGTCAAGAGTTGGTACCTAGGAAGGGAAAAAAGAATGAATAATGGCTTAGGTAACTAGGATTGAATATGAAAACAAAGATTGATAGACTGAAATATCCTGGTATAGAACCACTTCCTCTTTAGCAGGTTTTTGGAAAAAAAATGTTTCGTGAAGGCATGCTGCTTAGAAATACACAAATATAGCAAAAGATACAAATTCCATTCTAAGACAACTTTAGTTGATTTCTTTTGGTAAAATTAGCATTCTGTGGCGTAGAAAAATGGCACATTTAATAATATCTGTCAATGCATCTGTAAGTAGAGGTAACCATAAAATCATGACATTATAATGAGATCATGTAATAACCTCAAAATCTCACTTTTGTGTGCTTTGGTGACAGGCCTTAATTTTATGCTATTTTTTCAATTATAGAAGACTTTTAACAATTTACATAATAATATGTTATATGCTATTCACAGAGTTCACTGAACCTAGAAAATGCCTCAGGTTAGCATCTCCTTATATTCTACATCAGCTTGTAATGGCAGGGAGTCTAACATACATTTTTATTTTTTTTATTTCATGTTTGTACTTTGCTTATATTTGTCAACAACTATGTGTTGAAGAATTTAGAGTTAAAGAATGCTATGTATAACCTCTATGAATTATTAATATCTACTTCAGCTAACTTCTAGGTCCATTGGACATTCAAAACTTTTTTTTTTGATTTTTTTGTGCTTGAGTATTTCTTATGTACATTTCGAGTGTTATTCCCTTTCCCGGTTTCCGGGCAAACATCCCCTTCCCTCCCCCCCTTCCTTATGGGTGTTCCCCTCCCCACCCTCCCCCCATTGCCGCCCTCCCCCGACAGTCTAGTTCACTGGGGGTTCAGTCTTAGCAGGACCCAGGGCTTCCCCTTCCACTGGTGCTCTTACTAGGATATTCATTGCTACCCTATGAGGTCAGAGTCCAGGGTCAGTCCATGTATAGTCTTTAGGTAGTGGCTTAGTCCCTGGAAGCTCTGGTTGCTTGGCATTGTTGTACATATGGGGTCTCAAGCCCCTTCAAGCTCTTCCAGTTCATTCTCTGATTCCTTCAACGGGGGTCCCGTTCTCAGTTCAGTGGTTTGCTGCTGGCATTCGCCTCTGTATTTGCTGTATTCTGGCTGTGTCTCTCAGGATCGATCTACATCCGGCTCCTGTCGGTCTGCACTTCTTTGCTTCATCCATCTTGTCTAATTGGGTGGCTCTATATGTATGGGCCACATGTGGGGCAGGCTCTGAATGGGTGTTCCTTCAGTCTCTGTTTTAATCTTTGCCTCTCTCTTCCCTGCCAAGGGTATTCTTGTTCCCCTTTTAAAGAAGGGGTGAAGCCTTCACATTTTGATCATCCGTCTTGAGTTTCATTTGTTCTAGGCATCTAGGGTAATTCAAGCATTTGGGCTAATAGCCACTTATCAGTGAGTACATACCATGTATGTTTTTCTGTGATTGGGTTAGCTCACTCAGGATGATATTTTTCCAGTTCGAACCATTTGCCTACTGAATTTCATAAACGTCGTTGTTTTTTTGATAGCTGAGTAATATTCCATTGTGTAGATGTACCACATTTTTCTGTATCCATTCCTCTGTTGAAGGGCATCTGGGTTCTTTCCAGCTTCTGGCTATTATAAATAAGGCTGCGATGAACATAGTGGAGCACGTGTCTTTTTTTATATGTTGGGGCATCTTTTGGGTATATGCCCAAGAGAGGTATAGCTGGATCCTCAGGCAGTTCAATGTCCAATTTTCTGAGAAACCTCCAGACTGATTTCCAGAATGGTTGTACCAGTCTGCAACCCCACCAACAATGGAGGAGTGTTCCTCTTTCTCCGCATCCTCGCCAGCATTTGCTGTCACCTGAGTTTTTGATCTTAGCCATTCTCACTGGTGTGAGGTGAAATCTCAGGGTTGTTTTGATTTGCATTTCCCTGATGACTAAAGATGTTGAACATTTCTTTAGGTGTTTCTCAGCCATTCGGCATTCCTCAGCTGTGAATTCTTTGTTTAGCTCTGAACCCCATTTTTTAATAGGGTTATTTGTCTCCCTGCGGTCTAACTTTTTGAGTTCTTTGTATATTTTGGATATAAGGCCTCTATCTGTTGTAGGATTGGTAAAGATCTTTTCCCAATCTGTTGGTTGCCGTTTTGTCCTGACCACAGTGTCCTTTGCCTTACAGAAGCTTTGTAGTTTTATGAGATCCCATTTGTCGATTCTTGATCTTAGAGCATAAGCCATTGGTGTTTTGTTCAGGAATTTTTTTCCAGTGCCCATGTGTTCCAGATGCTTCCCTAGTTTTTTTTCTATTAGTTTTGAGTGTGTCTGGTTTGATGTGGAGGTCCTTGATCCACTTGGACTTAAGCTTTGTACAGGGTGATAAGCATGGATCGATCTGCATTCTTCTACATGTTGACCTCCAGTTGAACCAGCACCATTTGCTGAAAAATGCTATCTTTTTTTCCATTGGATGGTTTTGGCTCCTTTGTCAAAAAAATCAAGTGACCATAGGTGTGTGGGTTCATTTCTGGGTCTTCAATTCTATTCCATTGGTCTATCTGTCTGTCTCTGTACCAATACCATGCAGTTTTTTTATCACTATTGCTCTGTAATACTGCTTGAGTTCAGGGATAGCGATTCCCCTGGAAGTCCTTTTTATTGTTGAGGATAGTTTTAGCTATCCTGGGTTTTTTGTTATTCCAGATGAATTTTGCAAATTGTTCTGTCTAACTCTTTGAAGAATTGGATTGGTATTTTTGATGGGGATTGCATTGAATCTGTAGATCGCTTTTTGGTAAAATGGCCATTTTTACTATATTAATCCTGCCAATCCATGAGCATGGGAGATCTTTCCATCTTCTGAGGTCTTCTTCAATTTCTTTCTTCAGAGTCTTGAAGTTCTTGTTGTACAAATCTTTTACTAGCTTGGTTAAAAGTCACACGAGGTACTTTTATATTATTTGGGTCTATTATGAAGGGTGTCGTTTCCCTAATTTCTTTCTCGGCTTGTTTCTCTTTTTGTGTAGAGGAAGGCTACTGATTTATTTGAGTTAATTTTTATACCCAGCCACTTTGCTGAAGTTGTTTATCAGCTTTAGTAGTTCTCTGGTGGAACTTTTGGGATCACTTAAATATACTATCATATCATCTGCAAATAGTGATATTTTTGACTTCTTCTTTTCCGATCTGTATCCCTTGACCTCCTTTTTGTTGTCTGATTGCTCTGGCTAGAACTTCAAGAACTATATTGAATAAGTAGGGAGAGAGTGGGCAGCCTTGTCTAGTCCCTGATTTTTAGTGGGATTGCTTCAAGTTTCTCTCCATTTAGTTTAATGTTAGCCACTGGTTTTGCTGTATATGGCTTTTACTATGTTTAGGTATGGGCCTTGGATTCCTATTCTTTCCAGGACTTTTTATCATGAAGGGGTGTTGAATTTTTGTCAAATGCTTTCTCAGCATCTAATGAAATGATCATGTGGTTTTGTTCTTTCAGTTTGTTTATATAATGGATCACGTTGATGGTTTTTCTTATTTAAACCATCCCTGCATGCCTGGGATAAAGCCTACTTGATCATGGTGGATGATTGTTTTGATGTGCTCTTGGATTCGGTTTGCCAGAATTTTGTTGAGTATTTTTGCGTCGATGTTCATAAGGGAAATTGGTCTGAAGTTCTCTTTCTTTGTTGGGTCTTTGTGTGGTTTAGGTATAAGAGTAATTGTGGCTTCATAGAAGGAATTCGGTAGTGCTCCATCTGTTTCAATTTTGTGGAATAGTTTGGAGAGTTTTGGTATGAGGGTCTTCTATGAAGGTCTGATAGAATTCTGCACTAAACCCGTCTGGACCTGGGCTCTTTTTGGTTGGGAGACCTTTAATGACTGCTTCTATTTCCTTAGGAGTTATGGGGTTGTTTAACTGGTTTATCTGTTCCTGATTTAATTCGGTACCTGGTATCTGTCTAGGAAATTGTCCATTTCCTGCAGTTTTTCAAGTTTTGTTGAGTATAGGCTTTTATAGTAAGATCTGATGATTTTTTTGAATTTCCTCTGAATCTGTAGTTATGTCTCCCTTTTCATTTCTGATTTTGTTAATTTGGACACACTCTCTGTGTCCTCTCGTTAATCTGGCTAAGGGTTTATCTATCTTGTTGATTTTCTCAAAGAACCAACTTTTTGGTTCTGTTGATTCTTTCTATGGTCCTTTTTGTTTCTACTT
>NC_046157.1:61069743-61162815 GCF_011064425.1 Rattus rattus | reverse complement strand
CCAACAACAAAACTCTTCTAGATCTCTTAGCAGTCATTTGAGAATTAACTGGAAAGATACCAAAATGGTATCCACGGCTTTTGCTAAAATAATTGTCATTCTCCTTTGAGAAAGCCTGAAATAATTGGTTACTTATTTACTTATTTTTTATTTTTATTTTAACCCTTATGTTTAAAATCTATGAATAAATGATTTTAGGCTGGTGATATGGTGAATTCTTTGAAATCTGTCACATGGTTGTCAGAAAAAGCAGTTATTTATTGATAAGGCTTCATATGTCCAAAAGTATATGGTTCTCTTCTTTCTTACTTAGACTTGGTGCTCTCCCTAGTGACATACTCTTAAAGAATTATTTATACATGTGTAATATAAGTTGCATTGATCATGTTGACATATTAATGATTTATGTGACATGTGTCAAACTCTCAAAATGTTAGTGAACTTGCTCTAAAATATTGCCCACATATATTCAAAAATATATTCACTGAAAGAGAAGTACAATATTCACTGAAAGAGAAGTAAATGAAGACTCCAGAGATCTTTTCATATAAGATTAAACTGTGAGTTGTTTAGGCAGATAAACTATCCATACTTCAGATCCCTATTGTTTCAAATCCCCTTGAAGTGAATTCTTATGTAAATATCAACTACCAAAAGATCTAGAAGCATATCTGTCTAATATTAAATTGTTTTTAAATATGACATTTATAATATAATCTCTTCAGGTTTTAAATTGCTAGAATAAAGAAAAGGAATAAGAAGAAAATGGTAGAGTATAGAACAGAAATCTTAGTGATTTTTCTTTTTCTTTCTAGAACAAAAGAGAAGCTAGGATTTCTTTAGGTTGTGTGAAACACTCGTTCTCCTGACATACATAGCTTGTAGGGTTTTGTCTGTAGTTAAAATTCTTAGCCTTTAAAGATATGAATCTGTTTTCTGTCCCTCTAACAATTATACTTATTCTTTTTTGTTGGACTATTCGTGTGCTTTCTAAATTTCTGTCCAATCTTATGAAGACATTGTGAACATTTTAATATGCTCTCCATGATCATCTTAATTATAAATATTTTGAGAATTTTTTCTTGTCACTGGAAATATTACCTTTATAAATTTAATAAAAAGAAAAATATTTGAATATTTTTTATGATTAACAAGAATACTAAACTAAGAATGCAGTACATTTTCTTTTCCCTTTTAAACACCACTCTATGTTAAGTATTACGAGAATATGTTTGCAAGGCAGAGTGGATACTTGATAATTTTTATAAGGCATTAGTCTTAAAATCCAGGTTTAGACTTAAGAATACTCCAAATTTCTTAAGAACTAGTCTTTTATTATAGCTGAGCATTCTATCCTGGCATGAAGCCTGTACCAACTGTTCTGTGGAAGATTTTTTCTGTTGTAAGAGACTAACAAGACATGGGAGAAACAAGTTTGTTTTCCCTTCTGGGAGAGATTAAGAGAAGAAAACAGATGGAAGGTAAGTGACTAAAATATTTTTTTTGTTTTCCCCTGTTCTCCCACCTCTGGAGTTTATGTTAGCTAGCTGAACTGAAATTCAAGTAATATAGTTCCCTCATTAAAACATTGCTGAGAATGGAATAGTATCAATTTTCCAATGACGCCTGTGAGGCACTATAAAAAAACCAGAGTTCTGACCAGGGGCCAGGTAAGCTTTATGTGCCTTTCACAGCTTGGAACACAGCTGCAGCTCTCATAGGAATTGTGGACCTACAGCTAGGCTTAACTCTGAGCTAGCTCAGTTTCTGTAAATAGCAACTTTTCAGACTGGGACTTGTTCCCATACACTCCATTTAAAAAGAACCATTTGATTAAGTATACTGGTGTTTGTCTGCATTGCCAGCATGCTGTAGGTGGGAGGCAGGAGGTTAATTTCTGTGAATTACAAGGCAGTCTGACCTACAGAGTGATTTCAAGGTCATTTATGGCTATGCTGAGAGACAAAGACTCAAAGAAAATAAAAGAAAATGAAAGTGAAAACATGAACCATTTTGTAAAATGAGTTATTTTTAATATAACTCTAAATAGTTAATTAATCTGGCAGTTGTAATCCTTAGCCAGTTAATTCTCCCAATATCAACCCTGAGAGACTAAGATTTATTAAAATTGTCTTGAGCCTGGGCACTGGCTCGGCACCCAGTCCCATTACACCCAGAGGAGGCTCAACTCCCAGATGCTCAAATATGCCCAGGATCACAGGTGAAGAGGCCACAACACCCAAAGTAACCAGGTCTCCCAGGATCTAGTGACAGGGACAGGGACCTCTGCCCAACCAGGGGCACGGGTCCCTTCTGGTCTGAAACTGTGACCTAAGCAGACCTAGGACATTGACTCTGCACCCACATCTACAACACCCAGAGGGAGCCAAACTCTCAGGTGCTCTGAAACACCCACAATCACAGAGGAAGCTCCATTCTCAGGAGATCAGACAAAACCAGGGGCACTGGAGTTCTAACCCATTCAAGATCACAGTTGAAGTCACAACATCTTTCCCAAATCCCAGCATGTCTAGGATGCCCAGAGGAATCAGGGAAACCAAACCTCAAACCAGCAGAGGCACAGGTACCTTAGAGCTTGGCCTGCAACAAACCCAGGGCTTTTGGTCCCCAACCACTCCAGCAAAACCATGAAAAAGCTTGACTTGCAGAGCTCTGACACAACAGGATCTAAGGATCCTAGGATCCCAAAATCACATACTTACAGAGACAGATGGATTCTGAGGAGTTCTGACACAACCAGAATCATTAGAGGGACCGGATTCAGTCAGAGACAGCAAGCTCAACTAACACCAGAGATAACCAGATAAAAAGAGGCAAGTGAAAGAACATAAGCAACAGAAATCCAGGCTACATGGCATCATCACAACTAGTTCTCCCACTACAGCAAGTTCTGGATAACCCATCACTCTGTAAAAGCAAGATTTGGATTTAAAATCATATCTCATAACAAAGATAGAGAACTTTAGGAAGGTCACAAATAACTCCCTTAAAGAAATACAGGAGAACACAGGTAATTAGGTAGAAGAACTTAAAGAGAAAACATAAAAATCCCTTAGATCCCTTAATT
The DNA here is from genome assembly GCF_011064425.1 of Rattus rattus. Lineage (NCBI taxonomy): Eukaryota > Metazoa > Chordata > Mammalia > Rodentia > Muridae > Rattus > Rattus rattus. Next base: position 61,159,727 of record NC_046157.1, on the reverse strand, counting down.
ACAGTAAAACACAACCAAACAGGAGAAGGAATTGTGTAAAACCATCCATCCAGAATCTAAAAATTGAAATAGAAACAATGAAACAACAACAAAGGGAGACAACACTGGAGACAGAAGATGTAGGAAAGAGATCAGGAGTCATAGATACAAGTATCACTAACAGAATGCAAGAGAGAGAAAAGAAAATCCCAGGTGTAGGAGATGCATAACAGACATTGACACAAGAGTCAAAAAAAAAAAAGTGCAAAAAGCTCCTAAGTCAAAACATCCGGGAAATCCAGTACTCGATGAGAAGACCAAAGATAAAGATAATAGATATAGATGAAAGCAATGATTCCCAACTTTAAAGGCCAGTAAATATATTCAATTAAACCATACAAGAAAACTTCCCTAACCTAAAGAAAAAGATGCCCATGAACATACAAAAGTCTACAAAACTACAAAACTAGACTGGTCCAGAGAAGAAACTCCTTCTTTCACACAATAATCAAAACAACAAATGAACAAAACAAAGAAAAGAATATTAAAGCAGTAAGGAAAAAAGATCAAGTAACATAAAGGCAAACCCATCAGAATTATACCAGACTTCTAAGCTGAGACTATGAAAACCAGAGGATCCTGGGCAGATGTTATCCAAAACCAAAAGAACACAAATGCCAGCCTAGGCAACAATATCCTGTAAAATTCTCCATTAACATAGGTGAAGAAACCAAGATATTCCATGACAAAACAAAATTTACACAATTATCTTTCTACAAATCCAGTCCCACAAAGAATTGTAGATGGAAAATTCCAACACAGGGAGGGAAACTACACCCTAGAAAATCAAGAATGTAATTTTCTATCAATAAGCTCCCCCCAAAATAGCCACACAAACATAATTCTATCTCTAACAACAAAATTAACAGGAAGCAACAATCACTCTTCCTTAATATCTCTTAATATCAATGGAATCAATTCCCTAATAAAAAGACATAGACTGACTATGTCAAGAAGACCTAGCATTGGGCTGCATAAAGGAAAGGCAACATCAGTGACAAAGACACACACTACCTCAAACTAAAAGGCTGGAAAAATTGTTTCCAAGCAAATGGCCCCAAGAACCAAGCTGGAGTAGACATTCTAATATAAAATACAATCGACTTCCAAAAAATGTTATCAAGAAAGATAAGGAATGATACTTTATATTTATTAATGGAAAAATCAACCAAGAGGAACTCTCAGTTCTGAAAGTCTATGGTCCAAATGCAAGGGTAACCATATTCATAAAACAAAGTTTACTGAAGTTCAAAGCACACATTACACCTTACACAATGATAGTGAGAATTCAACACACCACTCTCATCAAAGGACAGATCATGGAAACAGAAAATAAACAGAGACACAGTGAAGCTACCAGATGTTATGAACCAAATGATTTTAACAGATATTTATAGAATATTTCATCCTAAAACAGAAGAATATACCTTCTTCTCAGCACCTCATAGTACCTTCTCCAAAATTGTCCATATAATTGGTCACAAAACAGGCCTCAACAGATACAAAGAGTGTGAAATAATTCCATGCATCCTGTCAGATCACCACAGACTTAGACTGGTCTTCAATAACAAAAATAACAACAGAAAGTCCACATTTAGATGGAAGTTGTACAACACTGTACTCAATGATAACTTGATCAAGGAAGTAAGAAAGAAATTAAAGACTTTTTAAAATTTAATGAAAATGAAGGAACAGCATATCCTATTTTATGGAACACAATGAAAGCAGTGCTAGGAGGAAAACTCAAAGTTCTGAGTTCCTCCAGAAAAATACTGGAGAGAGCATGCACTAACAGCTCGAACAGCATACCTGAAAGCTCTAGAACAAAAAGAAACAAAAACACCCAGGGGAATAGACTGCAAGAAATAATGAAACTCCAGGCTGAAATCAATCAAGTAGGAACACAGCAAACTATAAAAAGAATCAACAAAACAAGGAGGTGGCTCATTGACAAAAACAACAAGGTAGATAAAACCTTAACCAGAATCACCAGAGAGCGCAGAGGGAGTATCCGAATTAATAAAATCAGAAATAAAATGGGAGACATAACAACAGAAACTGAGGAAATTAAAAAAATTATCAATTCCTACTACAAAAGCCTATACTGAACAAAACTGGAAAATCTGAATAAAATAAACAATTTTCTTGACAGATACCAGGTACCAAAGTTAAATAAGGATTAGATAATCCATCTAAACCATCCCATAACCTCTGAATAGAAGGTTATTGAATAGAAAAAGTCATTGAAAGTCTCCCAACCCAAAAAAGCCCATGACCAGATGGGTTTAGTACAGAATTCTATCAGACCTTCAAGGAAATGTACAAAACAGAAACAGAAGGTACACTATCCAATTCATTCTATGAAACCACAATCACACTTATACCTAAACCACACAAAGACCCAACAAAGAAAGAGAACTTCAGACCAAATTTCCTCGTGAACATCAATGCAAAAATACTCAATATAATTCTCCAAAAATTAATCCAGAACACATCAAAATGATCATCCATTATGATCAAGTAGGTTTCATCCCAGGATGCAGGGATGGTTTAATATACAGAAATCCATCAACACAACCCACTAAGAAAACAAACGAAAACAAAACAAAACCAAACAAAAAATACTACATGATCATTGCATTAGATACTGAGAAAGCATTTGACAAAATTCAACCACCCTTCATGATAAAAGCCTTGGAAAGATCAGAAATTCAAGGCCCATACCTAAACCTATTAGAAGCAGTACACAGCAAACCAATAGCTAACATCAAACTAAATGGACAAAAGCTTGAAGCAATCCACTAAAATTAGAGACCAGACAAAGCTGCCCAGCTTCTCTCTACCTATTCAGTATAGTACACCAAGCCCTAGCCAGAGCAATCAGACAACAAAAGGAGGACAAAGGGATACGAATTGCAAAGGAAGTTGTCAAAATAGTACTATTTGCAGATGGTATGATAGAATAATTAATTGGCCTCAAAAATTCTACAAGAGAACTCCTAAACCTAATAAACAACTTCAGCAAAGTGTCTGCTTATTAAATTAATTTAAACAAATCAGGAGTCTTCCTCTACATAAAGGATAAACTTTATAAAAGCTACTCTCAACAATAAAAGAATTGCTAGGGGAATCATCATCCCTGACTTCAAGTTGTATTACAGAGCAATCATGATAAAAATTGCATGGTATTGGTTCAGAGACCAGCAGGTAGATCAGTAGAATAGAATTGAAGACTGAGAAATGAGCCCACACAACTATGGTTGCTTGATCTTTGACAAAGGAGCTAAAACCATCCAGTTAAAAAAAAAGACAGCATTTTCAACAAATGGGGCTGGTTCAACAGGAGGGCAGCATGTAGAAAAATGCAAATCTATCCATTTTTATTACTCTGTAGAAAGCTTAAGTCCAAGTGAATCAAAGATCTCCACATAAAACCAGATACAATCAAACTAATAGGGGAAGAGCTTCAACACATAAGCAGTGGGGAAATTTTCCTGAACACAACACCAGTGTCTTATCCTCTAAGATCAACAATAGACAAATAAGACCACATAAAATTGCAAAGCTTCTGTAAGGCAAAGGACACTGCCATTAGGACAAAATGGCAAGGAACAGATTGGGAAAAGATCTTTACCAAACCTATATCCGATAGAGGGCTAATATCAAATATATACAAAAATTCAAGTAATTAGACTCCAGAGAATCAAATGCCTTATTAAAAATGGGTACAGAGCTAACCAAAAATTCTCAACTGAGGAATATCAAGTTGTCAAGGAGGACCTAAACAAATGTTCGACATCCTTAGACATCAGGGAAATGCAAATCAAAACAACCCTGAGATTTTACCTCACATCGGTCAGAATGGCTGAGATCAAAATCTCAGGTGACAACAGATGCTGGCGAGGATCTGGAGAAAAGGAACATTTCTCCACTGTTGGTGGGATTGAAAGCTGGTACAACAACCTTAAAATCTGTTTGGAGTTCTTTATAAAATTGGACATAATACTACCTGAGGACTCAGCTATACCATTCCTGGGCATATATCGAAAAGATGCTCCACCATGTTCATAGCAGCCTTTTGTATAAGAGCCAGATGTTGGAAAGAACCCAGATGCCCTTCAACAGAGGAATGGATACAGAAAATGTGGTTCATCTACACAATGGAGTACTCCTCAATTATTAAAAACAATGACTTCATGAAATTCTTAGGCAAATTGATGGAACTAGAAAATATCCTGGATCAGGTATCCTAATCACAAAAGACAACATATGATGTGCACTCACTGATAAGTGGATTATTAGCCCAAAAGCTCGGAATACCTTAGATAAAATTTACAGACCATACAGAGCTCAAGAAGAAAGAAGAACAAAGTGAGGATTCTTCATTACTCTTAGAAGGGGGAAAATACTCACAGAAGGAAATAATGAGACAAACTGTGGATCAGAGATCAAAGGAAAGGCCATCCAGACACTTTCCTACCTGTCAATCCATCCCACATACAGTTACCAAACCCAGACACTATTGCGAAGGCTAGGAAGTACATACTGACAGAAGCCTGACATATCTGTCTCCAGAGAGGCTCTTCCAGAGCCTGACAAATACAGAGGCAGATACTCACAGTCAACCATTGGACTGAGAACAGAGTCACAAATGGAGGAGTTAGAGAATGGTATGAAGGAGCTGAAGGTATTTGCAACTCCATAGGAGGAACTACAATATCAATCAAGCATACCCTAGAGCTCCCAGGGCTAAACCACCAACCAAAGAATACACATGGAACACCCAATGGCTCCAGCATATGTAGCAGAGGATGGCCTTCTATGGCATCAATGGGAAGGCGAGGCCCTTGGTCCTGCCAAGGCTTGATGCCCCAGTGTAGGGGAATGCCAGGGCACGGAGGCGGAGGTGAGTGGGTGAGCACCATTATAGAAGTAGGGGACGGGGAGGGATGGGATCGGGCATTTCTGGAGGGGAAACTGTGAAAGGGGAAAAACTTGAAAATCTCAGGGTTGTTTTGATTTGCATCTCTCTTATGACTAAAGATGTTGAACATTTCTTTAGGTGTTTCTCAGCCATTCGGCATTCCTCAGCTGTGAATTCTTTGTTTAGTTCTGAACCCCATTTTTTAATAGGGTTATTTGTCTCCTAAAAGGTCTAACTTCTTGAGTTCTTTGTATATTTTGGATATAAGCCCTCTATCTGTTGTAGGATTGGTAAAGATCTTTTCCCAATCTGTTGGTTGCCGTTTGTCCTAACCACAGTGTCCTTTGCCTTAGAAGTTTTTAAAGTTTTAAGAGATCCCATTTGTCGATTCTTGATCTTAGAGCATAAGCCATCACTGGAAATTTTGTTTTGTTCAGGAAATTTTTTCCAGTGCCCATGTGTTCGAGATGCTGCCCTAGTTTTTATTCTATTAGTTTGAGTGTATCTGGTTTGATGTGGAGGTCCTTGATCCACTTGGACTTAAGCTTTGTACAGGGTGATAACCATGGATCGATCTGCATTCTTCTACATGTTGACCTCCAGGTGAACCAGCACCATTTGCTGAAAATGCTATCTTTGGCAATTCCTAAAGAGTCTGTTTAGCAAGCAACTCTATTAGCTGTAACCTATTTCCAGGTCTAGAAGCTTCATTTGAGAATGGAAGATATCCATTATATTATATTATATTATATTATATTATATTATATTATATTATATATTATATATTTATATGTGTTATATAGTATATAACATATAATATATATTAAAATATAGTATATATTTGATTATATATTATATAATAATATATTGTTATATAAAAAGAAACTTCTACTGCATTAAGTATCCATAATATTCCTCAAATGTTGCTGAGCTTTTCCTACTCCTACTCTTCTATCCTCCTAATCTAGTCTCCCATTACCTTTTGCATACATAACTATCTATTTTGTAAATATAGAACAGTTTGGTGACCATATGAACTTTCAGAGACTGGCAGCATTCACAGTATCTACGTGACTCTCTACCAGATGGGGATCTCATTGCAGAGAGAAGTGAACACAACTTTTATACCTAATCTAGATGTATTTATAATTTTTAATCACTGGCAAATAAAAATTAGTTTTCTCCAGTGGATTCTCACTAGGTTAAAAACACATGGTCAGCAATAGATAGCCTAAAGAAAACAAACTCAATTGTATCACTTAAGGTTCATTTGCTCATAATGTTTATCAGTGATTTTCCTTCCTTCCTTCCTTCCTTCCTTCCTTCCTTCCTTCCTTCCTTCCTTCCTTCCTTAGTTTTCTTTCTTCCTTTCTTTACAAGTTCTTTACCTATATAGTATGGATTCTGACTTTGTGTTCTGATGTGTGTGTGAAACTGTGTACCTCTGTGTCTATATGGGTGTCTTGTAATTGTCCTTTGTATCATTTTTGTTTGTGTATTTTACCCTCTTCTAGTTTGCTTGTTTCTGTTTTATTTTATTCTTTAAATGACTGTTTATTCTCTACTTAAAAGGCTATGTGTAGAATCAGTTGGAAGCAGACATTGTGAGCAGATAGTCGAGGAGTTAGAAGGGAGAACTGTAATCGGAATATAAAAAGAATTTATTTTCTACCCATATAATTCATGTCTAAGAAGATATCTAAATGTGTATATATATGAATCTATGAATATTAAATATATTTATTATTTTTAAGACTTTTATAATATCATTTTTATCTTGATGTTGTAATATGGATAATTTTTCCTTTTCATATTTTCAACAGTACCTTTTCTCCTTTTTCTTAGAGGCATTTACATAGTAAAGAATATGAGGTGATTGCTATTAACAAAACATGAGGCACTGGTACCTAAGATGTTCTTCTTGTGGTCTAGTAGTTTACCAGTTCATTTAATCTACACTGAAACATTCCTAAGAACACACAGTCACTATAAAGAAAGTAGAGTTTATTCAATTTACTGGGGCAACATCAAAGGATAAGAGCAACGACATTTATTTTTATTCCTTTTTGATGATATGGCAGGAAACCAATTGATATTTGAAATTTAGGATTGAGTGTAGCTTTTTCCTAAGTTTCTCCTTTCCTTCTTTTCCAATTTATGGAAATATAAGTAAGCACGAAAGTGTTTCTGCTAAACTTTAATTTTAGCAATAAACTAGTCATCAAAATGGTATTTGCAGAGGAGGTTTCTATTCTTTTCATATTTTATTTTTATACTGTTACACTGTCATTAAAACTTCATTTTTACTTGTGTAGTCACTTTTTTGTAGTTTTATATCTATATAAGACATATGTCCTTTGACTCTAATTAGTAGTTTCAGTTTCAATAATCAATTACGTTACTCCCTCTGGACTTTATATCATAATATGACATGAGATTAGAAAATCCTCTAATTGTATTCTAATTAGTTAACCTATTATCACAGTCCCTCTGATAACTCATATTATCATTATCATTTGTTTTTTTTCTCCTCCATTAGTTTTGCCAATCCCATCATATTCTTTTGTCATATCACATTTTTCAAAGTTAAAGACAACTTTATTAAACCAAGGGCATAGTTTGTTGCCATACTATCCATTTCATGGCAGTCAGTGAAATGTTTTGGATAAGTACTAGAATTATTTACTTCTTTGATTAAAAGAATAAAAAGGAAAGAAAAACATAGAGATGAATTGAGTAAGATATCTTCTGAAATCTCCTGTTCTATGGGCCTGATAAATGTGTGAAAATTGAGGTACACTATGGTAAGATGGGAGTGTGAAATATATCCAGAATTTGACATCGATGAGACCACGATGGGTCATTAAATGTTCTAGGCTACCATATGTTCTCAACTGCTCTGTGACTCTAAAGAAAGCTTAGTTATCAGTTAATCTTTTTTAATGTTTAGGTACATCTTTTCTTAGATTATGTTTTAGATTATAATTGAATTACAACTTTTCTCCCTTCTCTTTCCTGTCTCCAAATCTCCCATAGGCCATTTCTCCCCCTTTTAAATTAATGGCCTTTTCTTTCACTAACTAACACTGGAAAACCAACCAATGTCCCATTATAATTTAGAGTGTTGATCAAAGGGAGGTTATATCAAAATACAACTGACAACACATTGGCTCCTATTGCAATTGTCATTAAGGATAGCTGACCATTTATATTTCACATCAGGAAAGGAGATAGTTTTGTATTTTGGAACAAGTCACCTCCAGATATAGTTGCTCATCTTTTACAGAAGTAGAGAAATGTGCTATTGTGTCCCTGGATAGTGTTATTGACCCAAATGGCTTTTTATCAGTAATAAAACTATACCTGTAAAAAATTTGCAAACTACAAATCTATTCTTCAAAAATATAATGTACATGCATGTTGGAGTATGGCCTTCAGGTCCTTGATCCTGCTGGAACTGGCTGTGTTCTGCTACAGCCCTGGGATGATAGCGCTTCTTATTAGTTGTTTTGCTGTTGTTGTTGTTGTTGTTGTTGTTGTTGTTGTTGTTGTTACTGACGACACTGTAACACTATGTCTCCTCTAGCAACAATACAGGCTATAGCAACTCCTCACCCAGGACAGCTCCATGTCCCAGATGGCTGCTCAAATGGGACAACTTGTCCAGCTGGGGTACCTGAACATCTAGCCAGCCCTTTAACAGTTGATTCAGCAGGAAAAGAGATGGAGTAGTGGATTCAATTGCAGGACAGCAGAATCAAATAAGTCCCTATAAGCACATGTTCGAAGCCTGGCATCTGGTTCACCAAAAGATCACCATCTTATTTAAGTGTGGTCACCACATCCAGTCTTCACGATCCCAGTCTCAGCCTTTACCACTCTGTTTTTCCTTTCACCCCAGACAGGATCGTCCAATGAAGGAGCAACCATCCTCTTGGCCAGGTCCCTGCATCAGGGACACCTGGGGACCCCTTAATAGAGTGCGGTTCCCCCAAGATGAGTACTGTGTACAGGAATACGCTGTCTAGTGACGGTCTCTGTTTGGAGAAACCATGGGAGGCCCACCAGAATATTGGAACATTATGAGACGATGGGTTGTCTTTTTTTTCCTTTCATGTTCCTAGATATTGTGAACTAAAAATACCCAGGCACCTAGCCTCTTCTTATTAAACCTTGCTGGGACTGGGATTCCCAAGGATGGAAGAGATATTTGAGCTTTCAAGAAACAATATGATTGTTGGTGCTGAAGTTACTGTTGTTGTTATTGTGAAAAAAAAAGAAATGATTTCAAAACAACCCCTCTCCGCTTTTATCTGTTTCATTATTTTTTTTTTTTGTTGTTGTTGTTTGGCTGTTTGGTTGGTTTTTTTTGCATTGTGTTTTACATAAGGCACAGGGGAAATATTTGGATTCATTTTTGTTACCATTGCTGATGATTCATGGCTTTTAAAACTGCAAAACAAAATCAATAGATTCATATTTTATTTGTATTTCCGTGTTTTATCATTTACAGTTATTGGTGAGAAAAAAATGTGATGCTTAGAAACTGGTTTCAGAAATACTGCTTCTTAAAATATGTCCTAATCACAAGCCAATGCCATGGGGATATTTTCTTCTATAGTGGACTCTGTGGACATCTCTAAGTGTTAACCCTTGATGATAGGAACTGATTCTAACACACACATAAATGCACACCCACAATATATTTATACATGCTAACTACAACAAACTTCTTGTCTTACAGAGTAAATGTGTTCCTTTGTTTATCTTATAAAACTGATTTTAAAAAAAATAGGATGATAATACTCTTAGACAATACTAGTGTTAAAATTACTTTTCAAAATATTTGATATGGCATATAAAAACCAAATGTATAATACAGAACATATTTTATTGGATCTATGGCAAAATATATCTGAATTTTATTATTTCACCCAACAGAAATTATTAAATCTACTGATGCATTTTTAAATTCATTATTTTTAATGGATCTTCCATACTTTTTATCTTCATGGTTAGAAAATACTATTTAAAAAGTACTTCAGAGATGCATACAACTAAAAACGGCCTCTCTGAGCAATTCAGTGAACTTTTTTTAAATTCCCAATTAACCTTCAACACAGGCCCAAGTGTTCTGCATGTTCTGTTTCTCAATCATCTCTATAAATTCCACATATTTTTTTTCTTTTCTTCAAATATGCCAGAGAGCCACAGCACCTGCTGTGTCTAGACAGAAGCAAAATGTGAATACAACGTTAGCCGTGACCTTTCTCCTTCCTCAGAGTCCTTAGGCAATAGGAACCTGGATATCACAGTCAAAAATAAAAATACTCGAAACAGTAACGAAGTGTCTTTTCAATTAGAAGAAAGGACACTGTAGATTATCACATGCTACTTCGATTTAATTTGCAAAAATCTAAGAAATGACTGCAAAACATACTTATTTGATCTCTATGCACAATGATCAAAAAGCTACCAAGATAATCAGTTAAAGCAGTCTAGTAAGGTACCAAATTTCAGGGAAACCCCCCCACCCCAAGTAGACATTTACTTACTTCTAGAAATACTTGAGAAATTGTGTTGTTTTTTGCCTATGTAGAGTACAATCCAATTACAATCCAATGAGTCAGGATTGTTTGTAAAGTCCTACTATTGAACAATACTTGGGTTTGGTCTATGTTAATTTAAAAACTTTTTTGATTACCTTGTTTTTATTGGGTATTTTTTATTTACATTTCAAAGTTTAGCCCCTTTCCTGGTTTCCCATCCATAAACCCACTATCTCATCTACCCTCCCCGTTTTTCTATGAGGGTGTTCCTAAAAGCATTTTCTAAATTCCAATTATAATGGGTTATGAGGGAATACATCTGTAAACATAATAAAAATTTGGAAAATTTATGTATGAATATTTGTCTTAATTAAAGTAGGTGATCTGGGTAAACTAGTAGTCATGAGAAGGTCATGGTGGATTAAATACAGAATATCATTCTCATTCAGACCTACTGAAGCCAGTTGTACATCTTAGGGATGAGGTGCAGATAATTCTAACTGCCACATAATTTTTAAAGTAATAAAACACTTTAAGAAATATTGAAAGTGTAGTTAGCAGAAAAGTTATTACAGAGGGCTTGAGATTAGTTGGGATACTCATTTGTGGTTCATCTGCACAATGGAATGCTACTAAGCTATTCTATTAAGAACCAAGACAGCATGCATTTTGTAGGCAAATGGATGGAACTAGAAAATATTATCCTGATTGAGGTAACTCGGACCCAAAAGGACATGCATAGTATGTACTCATTAATAAGTGGATATTAGACAAAAAATATACAGAATACCCAGGATACAAATAGTAGAACTCAAGAAGGCTAAGAAGCCAAAAGGGCCCAAGTGAGGATGCCTCAATTCCACTTGGGAGGGAGAAGAAAGCAATCCCAGAAGGCGGGATGAGGGAAGGAGGGTCCTGGTTGGGAAAGGGGACATGGAGGGGATGAGGGGAACATGATCAGGTATTGGGGGGAACAGAATTGAATTCCTGAAGGCCAGCAGAAAGAATGGGAACAGTCAACCTCAGGACGTAGGAGGTCGGGGGCCCTCTAGAATGTACCAGAGACCCCAGCAGGTGAGGCTCTCAGGATTGAATGGAGGGACCTTAGATGAAATGTCCTGCAGTGGGGAGAGGATTGTGGAGCCACAGCAGACTGCGTGGCTGGTCAGCAACTTGTCATGGTTCCTTGGCATTGGAGATAATTATCTATGTGGAGTTATTTATCCATTTTCTCCCTTTTAATTTAATAACTTTTCCTATATGTAATTTTACTTAAATGTCTTTCCTTGGAATATCTTCTTTTAATGTTCAATCATTTTCTTTAGATGTTTCTCTTGTCCAGTGGTCTCTGGATTCCTTATTTGGATAATTTTCTTCTCCTGGAAAGATAAAAGAAAACAGCCCTGCCGCAAATCCGCGTTCTTACACCAATTAGCAGAATATATCTTTTTTTTTTGTTTCCTTGAAAACTTTATATATATATATATATATGTATATATATATAACATATATATATTACAAATTGTAGATAAGAAAGATATAAAACTTTGATACTATTACTTTTTCTGGGACAAAATGCTTTTGGCAGTGAAAAAGCACTACCTTTCAAATTGAAATTATAAATAGACCTCATGTGGATAAATATACTTATATCCACTTTGTTTCTATATAAATGTAAGATTAATATGTATTTATTTTTAGTGACAAAGGACATTTCTATTTATTATTAAGCAAAAACCTATTTAGTATCTATAAGAAAAACTGTCAGTTTGAATTTTAGTCTGTTATTTGTAAGCAAACATACCTATTAGCATGGGTATCCTGCCCCTGACTTCATCGCTTAGACCAGGCTGGTCTAGAATCCACAGAGATCTGCCTGTTGTTGTCTCCTATGTCTGCTGTGTTAGACTCTGTGTTGTGCCTGGCCCCACCTTGTCCCTATGTTTACAAGGGTAGGCAGTCCAGCCTTCTGCCCAGTTCTGGCTACAGCACCTAATTAAGGGCTGAATTTTCACACACCATGAGCACAGACTGTTAATTTCCATAGGACGGGATGGAACCAACAAGCTTTGCCAAGCAATGGAGAACCCGATGTGGCTTATACTGAAGCTGTGGTCTCTGAGAAGACAAAATGGGTTTCGCCACCTGCTGTTGGATGGGCTGCAACCAGCCCAGATGTAACCGGAAGCCGGCTCCTCTCCTCCAGCCTCTGCTGTGTTCTTCAGGCGTCTGCTTTTAAATTTAGTAGGAACTTATTTAAAAAGTCTCTCTCATTCCTACTGTTCCTCTGCAGGTTTATACGCTTTGGCTAGGAATCTCCTTCCCAACCCCCAGTCCTGTGCAGTTCCAGGAAGTTTCGGCCTTGTTCTCCTTTTGTCTTTATTTTGTTTTTTTTTAATTTTTTTAAAATTTTAATTGTTAAAGCGACCAAGATTTGTCTGGCTAGCCTGACTCTCTGATTCCTCCTCTCACCCAGGCATATTAAGGCTGTAAGGTTGGGCTCACATTGCCCCACTGTGGGCACCATTTATAGGAATTATGGTTTGGTTCTTCCTCCCAGCCCCATAGTTCCAAAAATAAGATGCAGATTCAAAATATATTTACAAATACCTTGGCAATAGGGCTAGATCACTAGTCTATGTTTTCTAAACTATATTCTGCCACCCTTAAGTATTATGCATCTGCCTTCTCACCTCTTTCCTGCGGGGGTTGGGGGGAATCTCACATACCTCATTCTGTCCATAAATTCTTTTGGTCTCCTGGATGTCCCACCTTCGATTCTACACTTCCCTAAGGCATACCGTTTTATTTGTTTGCTTCTTTGATTTTGTTTCGTTTTGTTTTTTAATTGTTAGGTGATGCAGCCATACAGTACTAAGACATTCTCTAAGCAATCATGTTTTAGCTCTTCTTCCTCTGGTACCTTGTCTTGAAAGGAAAACAAACAAACAAACAAAAAAATGTGTGTGTTAAGACTCAAACACTGAGACATAAATACTGAGGTACCTAATTAACACATCAAATTGGACCTGGCCAGGAGTTTCTCCGAATAACCCATAGTCCCTACTTGTAACTGGGTATGGCTGGCATACCCCACAATCTGAACTCTTCAGCCCAGGGAGTGGGCTACCATTCCCACTGAGGCTTTTCCTAATATAAACCATCCATTATAGATAGTTACCTGCTTGGTTTTTTTTCATTCTTGCCCTCTTGACTGCTGCACCTGCTTCCCCTTCTCCTTCTCTCCATGTGACTCAGGATCATGTCCACTCTGAACTCTCCCAGATGTCTCTGCCTCAGGCTATGCTCGCACTTTTATCTACAATAAACCTTTTGTTCCACGATACCTAGGAGCAGTCACGTCCTTTATCTACACTGACATTAGTGGACTTGGTGGTCATTGAGAATGAAATTCTTCCCCATAATCAGTGTTGCACACCTCCTCCTTTTCCTAGACTAACACTGTAACACTAGCCAGAGAAACATCAGGTTTTCCCTCCTTAAGATACAACAGCTGCTGAGATCCTTGGATCATGTTCGACAGACTATGGGAAATAAGTTCCGTGGAACTGAGAATCAGAGTACATAGAGATCATATGCATTTATTAAATACAAGATGAAAGAGAAACTCCCAAGGTCAAGGCTCAAGAGAGAATAGGATCCCGAGCTGCAAGGACTTCGTGCTTCTCAATGTTGGCAAAACATCACAAGGGAAGATGGTAAAGGTTGACTTCTCTCTTCCCACTTTGCACAGGATAACGGATTACTTCCCAATACCCAAGTTATATCAGAACCTAATATAATTCCCCAAATATCATCAATTAGAGGGATTTTGGTGCTTAAAATATCTGCAATGGACATTAAGACCCATGTAGATGAGGATCTCCAGATGTAGAGGATTTTACTGGGACCAGTGCCTAATTGCCTATGTTTCCTCTAAGTCCCACCTTAATGAAGGTGTAGAGCTAGCCTTCAGGGCTTTGTTGAAGCACATGAAGGGAACACTACTTCCCTCTGATCAAAATACAGATTTTGAGTTCAGTCTCTGTCCTTGGCTATAGACAAGCTAATTTAAACTCTCCAACATTATTAAACACTTACAAGGACAAGCCCATTTCTCTGGTAACAAAATTATTCTAATCAATTATAAATGTTTAGTTCTCATGTTTTAACGTTCGTGTATAACGGTGTTATTGTAGAGATAGTTCTTATCATCTTCTATTTTTTATTGGCTATCAAACACTTACTTTATAAACACAGGGGTGACAAGGGTCTACACCAGGGCCTCTGCATGTATATTATAACTTTCAATTAGGTGGACTTTAGAGTCTCATGCCTTCTCTCATGGCGGTTTTTTTTTTTTCCTTCTGTTGGTTTGCTTCATCCAACTTTGATGTGAGGGTTTTGTTTTATTTTATTTAATTGTGTTATTTTTGGTTGTTATCTCCTAAAAGCCTGTTCTTGTCTAATAAGGGACAAAACAGGAATCGCTCCAGAGGGAAAGGGAGGAGGAGGAAGACTAGAGGAAGGAGAATCGTAATCAGGATAGATTATGTGAGAAAACAATCTGTTTTTAATAGAAGGAGGAAAAAGAAGTCACACGTGTTCACAGCTTAGGAAAGCAAAGGCTAGGACCCAGGAGATTCACACATGCTGCCTCCTTTTGCTTCTGTCTGTCTGGATCTCCATCTGTCGAGTGCTATGACAAGCATCAAGAGAGTACCTGATTCTGCCAATGAGCATAGAGAAAGCATTTTATTCTCATTTACTTTATTTCTGAGGTAGAATTTCTCTACATAGCCCCGGCTTTCCTCAGACTTGTTACATGGACCAGGCTGGCAACAAACTTAGAGATCTTCCTGCCTCTGCTTCCCACGTGATGACATTAAAGTCATGTATCCTCATGCCTGGCTATTCTCAGGGTTCTTACAAGAGGCACACCCTATATTCTTAAAACACAAGTGACAAGGGCAGGGATTCAAGAGTTCAAGAAATATTTGATAACAGTGAGTTTGAGGTCAGCCTAGCTGGATAAAACCCTGTGTCAGGAAACCAAATGAATGAATAAGTAAATCCAAAGAACTTAAAATGCTGCACAACATTAATTGTATTTTTACTTTCAAATGCACTCTTCTTGCTAAAAATAAATGATGTTAATATATTTAAAAATGAAATCAAACTATAATCATCAAATATTTTTTAATAAAATAAAATAAACTATCCCATATTTTGTATTTAGCCTTGTCCCAAAGTCTATCTTCTAGAATAAAGAGAAGATTGCCCTGTAGATGACAGAAAAAAAGAAACATCACTTTTTTAAAAAGGGGAGCTGTCTTAGTTTGCATTTTACTGCAGTGAACAGTCACCTTGACCAAGGCAACTCACATAAAGGACAGCATTTAATTGGGTCTGGCTTACTAGTTGAGAGGTTCAGTCTATTCTCATCAAGGCAGGAGACAGGGTAGCATCCAGGCAGGCATGGCACAGCAGGAGGTGAAAGTTCTACATTGTCATCCAAAGGAGGCCAGGACCAGACTCTTCCTCAGGCAGTTAGGGGAATGGTCGCAAGGCCCAGCCCTGAAGTGACACACTTCCTCTAACAAGGCCATACCATCTTCAATGAGGTCTCACCTCCTAATAGTGCAACTCTCCAGGCCAAGCATATTCAAACCACAGGAAGAGCTTTTCTTTCTTGAGGTCAAAAAGATATACTTGGGTAAAACTGAGAGAGAAGTGGAATTAAATAGGATCCTGGGCATACAGCAAATCTTAGTTAAAAGGGAATTAACTGAGGTAGGATTGTTAGGGAACCTGGACTGGAGAGATGCTATGGTCCCTAGTAGAATGCTTTGTAAAGGTGAGGACCTGAGTGTTGCCCTAACCTACAGCAGCAGCAAGAACAACAAAGCTGCACAGGACGCCCTGGAGACAGAGAATGGTGGATAGCAGGACTCATCGTCCAGTCCCGCTGAATAGATACGTCTCTCACACAAGCAGCTGCTGTGAGGCAGTTTCCAAAGTAAGTGCAAAGTAGTTGAGGAAAGCCCCATATGCCAATCTCTATCCTCCATGCCCTCAGGAGTCTATGTGGACACCCTCTCACATATGCACTCTCACTCTCAAGCTGATATGCACCTACATGCAAAGTGGCAAATAAAAAAGAAAGACTAAAGATTTTGCATGGATGTGATAGCTACTTTTATATCAATCTGACAAGCATAAATTAAAGTCATTCAAAAGGAGGGACCCTTAACTGAGATAATATTCTGAAATGACTGTCTGTCATCAAGTCTGTATAGTATTTTCATAATTAGTGATTGATAGGGGAGGGCCTAGCCTCTTTTGAGTGGTGCCACTCCAAGGCTAGCAGTTCTGAGTTCTATTAAAATCAGACTGAACAAAACAGAGGGAATAAGGCAGTAAGCAGCACTTCTCCATGGCCTCTGCATTAGCTCCTAACCGCCAGGGTCCTGCCCTATATTGAGTTTCTGTTTTTATTACCTTCAGTTAATAACAGTGACATAGAAGTTTACATCAAATAATTCCTGCCAAAAAATAAAGGTTTATTCTTCAAATTAGAAAAAAAACTAATGGGAATATCAATAGATAAGACTGTCTTACAGAGATGTGACAATCATAGGCATAACAATATTGCATATTTTGCATAGACCAAATTTTGCAAATAAGTTGAAATATTAGTTTATTAATTTAAAGCTCATATCCACCTGATAACTGAATAACACATTGATACCAAGGCTGCTTAGGACATAAAGTAAGATAGACTACTAATGCTGTCAGTAGAATAATTGTTTCTAATAGAATTATCCTACTGTTCAATATACTGATAATCGACCAATTAACACATTAGCAAAGTGGGAATAAAACCTCCAAATTTAGTTTTCACTTTTCTTCTTCCCCCCCCCTCTTTCTCATTTTTGTGTCTGTGTGTGCATAGTTCTCAGTGGATGGAAGAAGAAGCTGTCAGTTTCTGCTTAGTCTGGTGCCTGAAGCTGAGGATAAAACACTTGGAATCAGTGATGGACACAAGTTGACAGCTATGTGCTCTGCACCAGATAGCTTTCTGCTGGAGATAACTCTGTCTTGCAGGCCAAAGCCCAGTGTTTTATATTACTTATGATACTTGTTATGAATTTCATATCAATTTACTCAATTACCCCAGGCTCCCTTTTGATTATCTCACAAGTCAACATTTTATAACCTTAGCCCCTTGACTCTAGGAATAGATCCACATGTCCAAAGCTGCCAAGTTTTGCTGCCTGATGCAACTGGAACATGGCCTCATTGTTCTATTACATTATCACCAGCTTTCTGTTTTCCAGCTCCTTCACTACTTAGGCTGGGCTGTCCTGGAACTTGCTCTGTAGACAGACCTTGAACTCAGATCTGCATGATGATTCTGCCTCCTGAATGCTAGGATTAAAAGTGTGTACTTAAATCATGTCTGTACCTATAATCATGTTTTGCCCTAAACTTTTCTTTACCTAGACCCTGGTCTGTTGCAGGCTGGTCTTAAACTCTTATGACTCTTATCTGCTTGCCTTTGTCTCCTGTGATGAGAGGTATGTACTACCATTCCTGGGCCTAAGCTTTTCATGGTCACTATTTCTCAAGATCCAGATCAAAAGCTGTGTCTTCCAGCCTCAAATTTGCATCACAAGTGAGCCCTCCATTTCTGAATTGTAGTTCACTCCAGATTAAAATTCCAAATTATTGCTTGTTCAACAGCAAACACAAATAATGATTTTAGCTGGGTGAGATCTTGTCCTGAGAATCTCTTTATCTCTAGTATCTTTCTGACAAAGCTGGCTCATGGGTATAACTGCGTCTGTTCTTTCAGGTCCATGAAGCCTCTCATATAATTCATTTTGAATCCTTATATTTTTCATAGTTGAGGAATATTGTGAAGAATAATTCTTACTTTGATTTATATATTCTTGAACTCATCTTTTCAGAGTTGATTCCCATAGCCTTAGAAGCTGTGCTGAAGGTCACAGGGTTACCTTTTTCTTTTTTTCCCCTGAGGAACACCAGACACATTCTTATTTCCTGGAATCATGTTGTTTCTGATTATCACAGAGTCATTAACCTTGACAGGGATTATTATTATTATACAAATAAACCTTATACCTACAGTAATCATTAATATTTGAGAAGACCCATGCCTCGCTGGCACTAGCCCAAAAGTGGGAAATGCTTCATACTGTCCCTTCTGCTGCCAGCCAGACCTGGCAAGTTTCCCTGACTTGAGATTCGGATGACTGTGTCCCAATATGAGGACTGGAGATCAAACTTGGATTACGTAGCAAAACACTGAATGTTGTTAAGTATTTACTCAGCCTGGAAAATTCATTTAGATAAATATGCAGGAAAAACTATTTGCTAAATTTTGAGATGTTAATTTTGTTTGGGCTATATATAGACTGTATGATGGTGTCAGTAAAGGCAGCCAAAAGAACTTTCCCGTCTGCTATATGGTCATGAGAACAAACAGTTCATCCTCAAGGGTCAAAATTTATGCTTCTTGGGTTAAGTATAGGAAATAAACCCCGCCTCTTAACAGGTTTATCAATGTGAAACCCATCATAAGTTGAAATTCACCAAAAAGTGCAATCATATACTATGGTCATATGTTTCTAGTTTAATTATCTTAATATCTTCTGTGACTCTACTAAAATTTGTTTTGATATTAAATACTTATTATTGACACAGTAAAGGAACATATTTCTTCTTTTGTTGTTTATATTACTATTTGTGGGAGTACATGTACCCTCAATTAGCTAATGTGAAAACTGCTAAATTTTCACTATTGAATTTGCAATCTTAATACATGATCATAATATTTATATTAATATAAAAACTATATCGTGGTAGAAGTCATCATTAAAGATATCCTCATTGTTTTCCTACAGTACTAATTGGAGAAATAAATATGGAATAGTTGCGGTAATAGCTGCAGCATTGTATTCAGTGACAGTATAGCACATTGAGCTTCTTATTAATAAAAGCCACATCTGAACCTAGAGACCTAGACATGTGGTTCATAGAGTGGAACATGTCATCAGTGACATTTTTTCCAGTCTTATTGTCATCAGAACCAATGATTTAAAAACAAGTTTATTTCAAAATGAGAGGGAACCATTGTAACAAGATTTATTTTTGCCATTTAGAAACAAAAAGATAATGATTATAGTTAATATTTTTCTAATATTGATTATGGATAGTAATTGGTCATAAAATAAAATGGGCTTGATTTTGTCATGATTTTTCTGTATCATTTATGCATTGAATTTACCTTATAAAACCAACCTTTTTATCTACTATCACAAAGATGAGACACAAATAATTTATTTAATGGTGTGACCTGATTAACTAGTGGGCTATTTTTTCAGTCAAACTATTTAATTCTGTTTCCATCAAGGTAGTGTCAATTCTTTGATAAAGATGTTACTTTTAAAATAAATGTGAACCCCAAAATTTTGTTCACTGAGGTAACATTTTTTGTAATATAACTTGACAAAAATCCTCAGCATAGTCTACATTTATTATAGGTCACAATTTCCAAATATTTCACTTTAAAAATTTTGGTTTGATATTTGTTTTAAAACTACTTATATAAATAGCTTCACTACTCTTTGTCAATTAGCACAAAGCCAGTAGCCCACATTTTGTTATGTGATAGTAACATGCCTACTTATTTACTGATATCAACATGAAAACTATAATCACAAGACCTTGATATTGCCAGTCATGTCTTGTTCATAGTACTGTGAGAATGATGGCAAGGTATATTTGGTGTACTTCAGCTCTGCTCACTGTGTCTTCTAATCAGGGACCAAAGAATGGAAGAACATCTGAGATATGGTTCTCTATCCAGAGGAAGACAGTGCCTGAGATAGATGATTCAATCACATTTAAAGTTCTGTTGTGAAATTTCA
Source organism: Rattus rattus (assembly GCF_011064425.1). Taxonomy (NCBI): domain Eukaryota; kingdom Metazoa; phylum Chordata; class Mammalia; order Rodentia; family Muridae; genus Rattus; species Rattus rattus. The sequence goes on along the minus strand of NC_046157.1, from coordinate 61,139,259 downwards.
ATTTCCCTTTCCATTCTTTGCACAAAATGTTCTTGATCTTAAAAAGCTAAAATCCAATGAGATAAGTATGTAGTTTCTAATCACAGAATAGGAAAGAAAGCCCTTTGATAATGAATGTGTTTGTAGACGTCTACTATGAGAAACAGTAGTTAAGACAATAACCTCTTTTGCAGCCATTTGTTTTCACAATCCTTCTCTTCATGTTCTACACTTTTTACTCAAAGCAGTGGATTGGAATTTTAGGTGGTAAATATTGGTTTTATAAAAATATTGCCAGCAATTTGATAATAATGGTATTCCTTTTTCAGCTTATAGTACTTTCTTAAAGATAGAGCTCTTATGGACGATGAGATTTTTATCAGTCTCACTTGGGACGTGCTTGAGGGTGAAATCATATGTTTATAAAATAATATAATTCATACCTAAGAACAATGACTACGTATTTCTCAGCTTCATAGAGGTGTGGGTGAAGCAAAATGATTTTATTCTGTGATATATATATATATATATATATATATATATATATCTGTATCTATCATATATCCATTTATTATCTATATATTTTAGAAAGATATTTGCAAGTAAAGACAGTTATTTCTTAATTAGGAAACTGGAAACAGGTAATAATAACAAAAATATCAATATCAGGAAAATGTGCAGAGGAAAACATAAACGATTTCTTGAATCCCAAATATTTTCCCATCATGCCAACTTTTTGCATTCCTTTAAAGGAATGATAAGTTCAGAATTAGAAAAAACTTGGAGAAACAAATGTATCTGGAAAATTCTTGAACTCCTGATATTGGTTTGGAATGTTGTGAGGTTTATGCATAACCTTTCAACTCCATAATTACATGGAATTTTCATGCATGAGACTTATTGGTAATTGTGATATGAGAAACACAAAGGAAATGTTCAAAGCTCTTACTCATTAGGGAAATGTAAATCAAAATGACTGGCATTCCACCTTTACACCCATCAAAATAACAGAATAAAACTCAAGGACAACACATGCTGGCAAGGCTGTGAAGCAAGGGAAACTTTGCTTTCTCTATTGCTTCTAGGAGTGCAAACGTGTACAACCATTCTGGAAATAAATTTTGTGATGTCTCAGAAAACTGGAAATAGTTCTACCTCAAGAACCACCTATACAACTCATAGGCATATATCACAACGAACATTTATTCAGCTGTGTTCATAAAAGCTTTATTCATAATAGCCAGAAACTGGAAACAACCTAGATATTCCTCAACTTTAGAATGGATAACAAATGTGGTTCATCTACACAATGGAATATTACACAGACATTAAAAAGAAGGACATCATGCATTTTTCAGGTAAATGGACAGAAATAGAAAATGCCCTCCTGAGTGAGGTAACGAAGACCCACAAGGACATACATAGTATGTACTCACTTATAAGTGAATATTAGTCATCGATTATAGGAAAGTCTATGAGGCTGATTCAATTTGAGACTCCTAGAAGTAGTGGGCATGGAGCCTGAAGTGACCACTTCCTATAGTGAGACAGAGCTCCCAGTGGAAGGATAAGGACAGCAATCTACCCACAAAATGATGCAGTGTTATGCCTACACAAAGGAGGAATCTAGCACAAGCGTCCTTTGAGAGGCTCCATCCTGTAGCCAATGGAAACAGATGCAAGGGGCCACAGCCAAACATTAGAGTTTTGGGAGTCTTGTAAAAGAATTGGAGGAAGGACTGACAGACTGGAAGAGAAAGGGACTATGCAGGAAAACTAAGAGTCAACTAACCTGGACCCTTGAGAACTCCCCATAAGTGAATGACCAACCAAAGAACAAGCATGGGTGGACTACACTCCCCAAGTCATATACTTATTAGATGTGCAGTGGATCCCCTTAACTGAGGTTGGTATCTTGTCTGGCCCCAGGGAGAGGATACACCTAGTTCTGCAGTGATTTAATGTTCCAGAGTGTGCTGATACCCAGGCGGGAGTTAGGGTTGAAGAAGGAACTTCTACTAGATGTTGTGTGAGAAGGGAACTGGGAGAACAGGGTGGTCTCATATTGTGATGTAAAGTGAATAAAGAAATTAATTAATGAAAAAAGCGAAATGGTATCTTGTTTGTTTATTTGTTTATTGCTTGCTTGTTTGTTGTGACAGGGTTTCTCTGTACAGCCATGGCTGTCCTGAAACTTACTCTTTAAGCCATAGTTCATAAGATCGAGTGTCAATAATTAAAAGAATGTAATTATTCTAAAGAAGAGGCAACACAAATACACACACACAGACACACACACAGACACACACACACACACACACAAAGAGAGACAGAGAGACAGACAAAGGCAGAAGTTAAAATACTAGGGGAGAAGAATTCTAGCAACTTTAATGGTTTAGAATGGTTAAAGAATAATATGAGGTGCAAATATATCAGAAGGCAAAAATATAATTTATTATTACTTGAAAGATCATGTTTGAAAACTGAAATTAAGGGTTAGCCAGGTGGCTCATTGTCTTAGAATGCTTTTCTGGTTGCTTTTCTAGAGGATCAGATCTTAGTCCCAACATGGCATTTACTCATTGATATGTTTATATTAAATCTACATGAATAGTTATCAGCACCTTTTTTGAATAATCTGAAACTTAAGAATGTGAGATATTTTAATATTCTTAATTATGCTATCAAGGACAGAGGATTGAAAACATGTAGATATCCAATTTATGACAATTTTTGTGTTCAGTGATTAGCAGATTCATAAAGCTATAACTTTGGCCATAGACTTACTTTTTATAAGTCAGATAACTCAGGTTGAAAATATGCTTTTGAAATCTAGTTATAAGATAAAAATTTTCTTTTAGTCCAACCTGCTCCACCCTTACCTGAAGGAAGCTTCTAAGAGATTCTTCATAATCAGTATATCTAAATCAGTGAATGTTTTTTGAAACTGTGACTGAATTAGCAACTGATTACTCAGCAATTCTTGAAAGAATGAATCTATGGAGCTAATGCCATTTTACCCTGGGGCCATTGGAAGATGTTTTGTATGTCAATCCGGTATAAACCACTGGCATCAAACCTCTGAAATTAGTGGTGTGGTTGCCCCAAACCCTGCTTTGGGATTTGCAGTTTCTCTGGTTAGTAGTGCAGTGGCACAGAAAAGATTTTGTGTTTTGTTAACCCTATCGTCCCAACCAAGTTAACTAGCATCATGATTCACATGAAATAGTATCTGAGTAAAGTTCTAATCAATTAATATTAACATATGTAAAATCTGACAAGTAATCTGCAAATTCCCTACGGCTTGGATATAGCTTGAGGATGTCCTTAAAATCCACCTGTTCATGAGTTGTCAGGGCTTTCAGGACCCCCATCCCAATGTCAGTTGGAGAACTACCTTAGTAAGGAATTGATCCTATTCAACCAAAGCACTAGTTCCCCTATGAGTAGACTGCTTTGAAATTAAGCCTCATACAGTCTTGGGCCTTTCTGCAGAAGGATAGTTCTCTTTTCCTTTTGTGATGTGATTCTTCTAGTACTTCTATTTCCAATGGCAGAATAACAAGGCTTTCAGTTTCCCAGAATGGGAGCCAAATACATCCCTTTATGTATTCAGATTTAGTTATATCAAAATTTTGTTTCTTATTGATTTATCCAATATTGATTGATTGATTTATTGATTGATAAATGATACAGGTTGAGTCCGGGGTCATACATATCAATACCGAGCACAGAGCCAGTCCTTAACCCTCCATGTCTTTGCACATTTCTCTACATGCAGTAGTGAGTCTGTCTTACAAATGTAGTATACAGGCTTTTTTTTAAAAACACATTGGCAACTTGTCTGTTGACCTATTGAATTGCAATTTCTTATGCATTTTGGATGCCTCATTTGAGCAGTTTCTAAATCTAGGTCCTCAGATTTGTATCCCTTTCAGGTAGTTTAAGATCTGTCTCATTATCTGTAACAGCTTATCAAACAAACATACACTTTTTAGAAATAGGAGCCTCATAGATTTTGTGACAATGTGTATGAAATTTGCTAAAGAATGACCTATCAATTTCACCTGGATCCTCAACGTATAAGTAAAAGAAGTTGCTGCCAGTAAATGTTGCTGCCAACAGAAATATCCCTGTATGTTGGCTGTTAGAGTAGCATAGCAAGGGACTTAACTATGTTAGTTCCTTAACTATGACTGAGACTCTTGGAATTGCTCCTTCACCATGGTGCTTTAGAAATGTGCTCCTAAGATTAATTTCTACAGATAACTAAACCATGCTCTTTTCCATCATTTACAGAGATTTCAAGATTTTAATAAAAAAAAGTACACTTCTGCACCGAGGCGGCAAAACATATTCATCATGGTTGCTTTCACAAAAATTTTTACTTCTAGAGTTGATATTTTAATTGATCAGGTAAAGTATAGAAAGTACCTTCTTGTATAAACATTTAACAATTCAAGCTTAGAGGTATAGTCAGGTTGCTGTAATCAGTACGGAGTTCATTAAAAGTGAAGATCCTAAAATGTATGCTTCTAAATTATGGGAAACAAAAAGGAGAAAAAAACAAAAAGAAAAGAAAGAAAGCAGATATGTGATAAATTAAGGCATTATTTTTTTTATTTCCTGAAGTTGTCATTTAGTTGCTCAGAGAGAAATTGTATTACCACCCTTTAAATCACTTTTTATTCCAATCCTTTAGTAGAGTAGATCTATTTTTCTAAATAATTACCTAGTCAACAATTCTGCTAGATAAAATAAAAAGGCATAAAGCTCATCACTGGAACATATTTTTAGCAATGAAATCATATACACAATTGGGGCAATTTCTATGGTCCAACACCTAATTATGTACTTACCCATTCCTTAGTGCACAGAAGTGAATGTCAAGCTAATTAGGGCTTTTGTTGGGTTCTTCAACTCCACTGAAAATAGACTGTGGTCAGGGTCTCTAGTAAATTGGTGGGCACACTGAAAAGAGCCATGGTTCTATTGTTTAAAGCTGCTGTTCCCATAGCACAACTGTTTCTAAAAATTATCAGGATTATCCTAGATATATTTCATTTTCCTGAATTCTGCAACGTAGTTGATGGTAAATGTGATATGAAAATGGTACTTTCCCTTCTTTCTCGTTGTGGACAATACTATATTATTTAGCAGAGAGGACAAAGACAATTATCACTATGACATATTTATCTTATCCAACATCTTAAGACTCTGAGGAAACAAGCTTTACTTTCTCATGAACCTGTGTTCTCACTTGTGTGATCTTATTAGCTATTCACTATGGCTTATACTATCTTTCTTCTGTGCTGTCTCAATAACTGGAGTAAACACTGGCTAAATCCCAATGATCTCCTTTAACCGTGTTGACCTTTGTGTGTCAGACAATGATAGATATAAATTTGGGTGTGGGGACAGAACTTCTAATCCTGATAAAATGAACTGAATAGAGTCATACATTTGACTTGCCTGCATTTTCTAGAGTGTCGTGCTTCTTTTGGCCTGAGTTTACTTTGAAGCATCTCTACTTTAGCATGTTTACTCCTCCCCCTAACCAATTGTCACATCTTTTGTTTTCCTTCTACTGTTTTCCTGGTAATTGCTACTCTCTTTATTTTAGATTTTCCCTCCACTCATTGAAACCAGGACACATATTCCACATGCTCTTTTTATATTTCCAATTGACATTGGTATATACACAAATGTTCCTTCCTCACCTAAGGGTCATCAAGTGTCAATGTGGCCATTAACTATATGATTATCTCCCAGTCATGGGTGAATACATTTCATTTATTTATTTATTTATTTATTTATTTATTTATTTATTTATTTATTTATTTAAATTCCATAAACCTGTTTTTAATAGTCATCTCAAAATTCATACATATACCTTTCACAAAGTTATCTCAAAACTAAAAAATCTTAATATATCATAAGCACATACTTTAAGTAATTGTGCTCATTTTTATTCCCTCATATTAAATTTTCTGTCCCTTAACAGTAGTTCTTATTTGAAAGTCCTTTTGCATTTATTTCAGTTTCTGCTTTCTATTAATCATACTTTGTATTTACTTAGAGTAATCTTACATTTCCATACTTATCTTAAATTAAAACGCAAAGACTTTAAAAAGTGAATATCCAATATCAACCAACCAACCAGACCACACCAGAGCTTCCAGGGACTAGACCATCAACCAATGAGTACACATGGAGGGACCCATTACTCCTGCCACATCCTGGCAGAGGATGGCATTGTCCAGCATCAGTAGGAGGAAAAGCCCTTGGTCCTGTGAAGGCTCATTTTCCCAATGTAGGAGAATGCCAGGGCATCGGGGTGGGAGTGGGTGAGTGAGAGTGGTAGCATCTTCATAGAGGCAGGTGGAAGGGGAATGGGAGAGGGAGATAAAGGGGATAATACTTGAAATGTAAACACATAAAATATCCAAGAAAAATAAAATTTAAAAAATCTTAAGAAAATAAAAGTCAATATAAAAATAATAAATCAGGACTTACTTTTTTATTTAAAATCTTTTTATTTTTTTATTTTTATTTTTATTAATCATTCCATTCATTTACATCTCAAGTGGTATCCCATTTCCTGGTTACTCCCTCTACAAGCCCCCCATCCAACACCTGCTATCCCTCCTTTGCTTCTATGAGGGTGCTCCCCCACCTACCCACCCTCTCCTGCTCCACCTCTCCAGCATCCCCCTACACTGGGGTATCAAGAGTCCCTGAGACCAAAGGCCTCTCCTCCTGTTGCTGTCAGGCAAGGCCATCACCTGCTACATATGTATCTGGAGCCATGGATCCCTCCAGGTACACTTCCTGGTTGGTGGTCTAGACTCTGGGAGAACTGGGTGCTCAGGTCAGCCTATGTTGTTCTTCCAATGGGGTTGCAATCCCCTCAGCTCCTCCAGTCCTTCTGCCAGCTCCACCTCCAGGTTCCCTGAGCTCTGTGTTGTTTTTCTGGGTAATAGCCATGTGCCTTGTTCTGTTATCTGCACTGTGAGTAGAAGTGATTTAATTATTCCTCACATTCCATGGATGAATGGCAGAACTAGATTTTCTAGAATCTTAATGCAGCTGGTCTTCCTCACATTTACTAACCTATTTGATGAGTATTACTTTTTATTTTATCTTCACTTGACATACATACAGTTCTTTGACAACTTTGGCCATTCAACTCAGGGAAGCACTTTATCCCTACAACCTCTACCTGCTTTGTCATAAGTGATAGATTTGCTCTTTCCAAACCTTTCCTCCAACCTTTGTAATAGAACCTAAAGTTGGCTAAACACTATTCTCTTTTATGTCCTTAAAGCATGCAATTGAACGTAACCGGAGAAGAATGACTTTGCTGACTGACTGGTCGAACTTTAGGTTCTGAACTGCCAACAGTATGTGACCTCTTAGTGCTGCCAAACAACTGAGCTTTGATTTTCTGGAACATTGAACTTCTCACTCACATTGAAATCCTCCTCTATTTCCCAACGTCTGTTTTCTGTATTTTACAATAATTGGTATATAACATTACATAACCAATTGAACTTAGATATTAACCCTTGTCTACAATTTCTAATGAATTTCAGTAAACCTATTTGGTATCTCAAATATTTGCATTGAAGCACATTCCCTGTTCTCTTCCGGAATTTCTGTCTTGATGACAAAGTCTGTTTTTTTTTATTTAAAAAGCACTTTTGTAGTTGAGTATCTGATAGTGGCAAAAGTTCCATTGTTGCTTATGTATTATATCACTTCATCTTCAAAAGCAATACATGTGACTATTATCCCTATTTTCACCAAGAAAAAACTGATAACAGCAACATTCACACAAGCAATCAAAGTAGGTGGCAGATTTGGACAAGAGTTGTTTTTGGATCTCGGAGATCAAGATTATGTGACAAACTTTGCTTTATGGATTATGTTGAAAAGTGTGAACTGTTATGTTAGTAGAGGGAATAATAGAAATCATACCATTTCTTAATGCCCCATAGAAGAAAATTCTTATGTTGATCCCTATTTGGAATATATATCCAAGCTCAGTTGATAATGTTAGTCTGTATCGTGAAGACACAGAAACATCACTGTAACTTCAATGTGTTATTTTTAGTAAAGATTAATTACTATGATATGCCCATCTAATGCTAAGCAGTTTTTTATTAGTTATTCATCTCACTGATGTGACAAAAAACAAAAACAAAAAAAAAAGAAAAAAAAACAAGAAAAGTTACGAGGGTAGAAAGGATTTATTTTGGCCAAGAAACTGAGGGTATGGTTCTGGAAGTTCATGCTGGCAGGAGCTTGAGACAGATGTTCACATTATAACTGCAATCAGAAAGCACGGTGAGACAAATGCTTTCACTCAGTTGATTTCTCATGTTATTCAGTTTGGGGTACAAGTCAATGGAATGATGTCATCTACAATTAGTGAACACAATTTACAAAGTCCTTCAAGCTATTCTCAGTGGTGCTCAATCTCCTTGGTGAATGGACGTACTACAAAATGATGACACTAACCAACACAACTTTGTTACATAGGATTTAAATATAGCTCGTTTATCACATGTTAATTATATTTTATTTGACTATGAATTAGCTGAGAATAGAACAGAATAGTATAGAATAGAATAGAATAGAATAGAATAGAATAGAATAGAATAGAATAGAATAGAATAGAATAAAATAGAATAGATCTGGTGATTCTAGCCACTGAACTACAATGAGAATTTGATGATATACACATTTGCTCCTGTTTAAGAAATTGCTCCTTTAGAGCTTTCTCCACCTCAATTAGCCAAGATGGATTGTCCTGCCTACCTGCTTCTAAGTGATAACCAAGTGTCCTCTGGACAAGTATGAACTGACATGTTATCGAATGTGTAAAACCATTTAAATTTGCATTTATATTTGCTTCATGTTTACAGGTATAGGATCCCATTAACTATACAAACATTCGACATTCATTTACATGTAAAGGGATAGAACGGTGTTAGTAAAAGATAATGAATAGTCTTAGATAAGGATGTGTTGTTAATGAGAAAGAAGTCCAGTGTGCTAAATCAGACTCAATCTGAACTTACATCCAGGACAGAGCAGACATTTAGGTGCATGGGAGAGCTGTTTATTAATTAGTCAACTTCCTCATTTCTAGTGCCCTGGAAGATTGCATGATAAGGCCTCTCAGGACTACCCTGCTGTGTGACAAGAATCACAGCCAAAGAACTCAATGTTAAACTCTTTTAAATTTTTTTCTACAGGAATCTGTGGTGATAAAGGGAATGTATTCCTCATCTGCCTGAGTATGACTTGATCAGAGAGAAGCAGGCAGAGATGACGAGCTCAGAACAGTAACTGCCTAGGGACTAATGTCCTTAAAGCTGTCAGGGATCAAGTTGTCTACTATGACTCTAAAGGTCTGCTGAAGAATTTCACTTATCACTTACACAACCCTGAAAGCAGGAAGAAGCAAACTAGAAGCCAGCAGACAAAAAGTAGTCCACAGTGCGATGACAGAACAATGAGGTCAGAGCACTGTAGAGCAGGAGGCAGCAGGCAGTATTGGGAGGCTGCGTTTTGTGGATTCGTCTAACCTTTTCAAGTTGACCAGCTATGACTTTGCTTTTGTTGGTATTGTCTCTTCAGCCAGAGGGAACTGTTGGAAACCCAGGTTGGTTCTTATTGGGTTTCCTTGGTTATATCAAATACTCCGTTCCTGAAAATTCTGTAATCCATTGCACATAAGCTGAGTGAAAATGAGGATATCACCTTTTCAAGGAATGGTTGAGGAGAAGGTTTTTACTGTAGATAGGCAAAGAGAGTTCAGCCATAGACCTCTGGAAGAGTATGGACAGAATTGGGCCACGAGAGGAGAGAGAGTGAGGGAGAGGAAAAGAAAAGGAGGGAGAGAGGGGAGAGGGAAGAGGAGAGAGGAGAGAGAGGTGGACAAGGAAAGCAGACCAAGAGAAAAGCCAAGGATCAAGAGAACACTTGGTCAAAAGGTCAGGTTTATATGGGATAGAGAAGATGGGGAAATGGAAGTGGAGCACAGCCAGGTTTAGGGGAGAGGACAGGGTGGGGAGTGCTAAGAGGAGCCACACTTACTGAGGGAACCTTCTTGAAGGTTTTGTTGGAACCCAACAAAGACAAGACAATGCATGTTGTACAGGTGTTTCTGAAGGCATTCTATGATATATGTGAGTTGGCTGCTGTTGCTGGGAGTCAGATTAAATATGAATGCTTACTGCAAGCTCCAGCGCCTTTATTTTCTCCCCTAAATTCCAACAGTCTGTTAAACCAAACAAACTAGTTAAATACTCATAATGATTCTGTAAATTTTTCTTGCTTAGAGTTAGCTAAAAAATATTTAAAATAACTGCCAACTTTCCACCTTCTTTTTTAGCAAGTGAATAGTTTTTCTTAGAAAGTGAATTTAAAGATTCTGCTCTTTTCTTTTTTTTTTTTTCAATCCCGGCTGTTTGTGTAAACCTTCTAGATTCTCAAAATAAAGACTTTACTGAAGGGCTGTGAAATGGAAAGGAACTAAAAAATACAGTTGATGGATTAGCTCGGTATTTCCCAGAAGAATTTTTTCAGTCTCTTCTGTTTCATAGTTTCTTATCTCGGTGGACTACACCTCCAGTTTTTATCAATTACCTCCGGGCACTTCTCTACAAATGCTTGCAATTCTATAGACTGCGCTGGCCGACCTCCCCGTTACCTTTGGCTCTTTATCTTTGAATTCTATCAGAAGCTTTCAAGGGAACTATTGTGCATCCAGCTCTGGGAACCTGAGCACTAGAGTGCTTCACATCTTCTTCTTTATTTTTTTTCCTCCTGTGAAATAGCTGCAGATCTCGAGACAGCTATTTTCAAAGCAAGAACTATCTTGTGAAGGAAGAAAAAAAACTCTTTGATTCATACATGAGAAGGGAAATAGTCTACACAATTAATTTAATTTTCGTTTATTTATATTCTTCTGAACAGTTGGTATAACTATTGGAAATAAATATGCAATTTTACAAAAGTATATGTGTGCATGTCAGAAATTTTTGCTGGCTCAATTGTTATGATGATACTATTTTCTACTGTTACATATGAGTAGCATTCAAAAGATATTTATTTCATATCAATATCAGTTTTTTATAACACTTTATTTAAAAGTAAATGTTTTGTATCATTTCAAGCATCCTAACCTTTTTAAAAATTCACTTTATATCCAGATCGCTGTTCCTTCTCTTGGTGTCCCCCTTACATAGTTCCTCCTCCCTTGTCCCATTTCCTTTGAGAGAGTCGAGCCCTGCATTTCCCTACCCTCGAACATCAAGTCTCTGCAGGGCTAAGTGCAAATTGTCCCACTGAGGCCAAACAAGACAGTACAGTTAGGGGAGCAAATTCCACAGACAGGGAATAGATTGAGGGATAGTTACAACTCCCATTGTTTGTGATTCACACGAAGACTGACCTGCACATCTGCTCCATATTAACTGACAGCAGGGGTATGCCCAACCCATGTATGTATGCTCTTTGGTTGTTGGTTCATTATCTGAGATTCCCAAAGGGTCCAGGTTAGTTACCTCTGTTGGTCTTCCTGTGAAGTTCCTATTCCCTTACCGGACCTCAGTCCTTCTTACAAAAGAGTCCTCAAGTTCCATCCAGTGTTTGGTTATGGCTGTCTGCATCTATCTGAGTCAGCTTCTGGGTGGAGCCTCTCAGAAGACAGTCATGTGGGGTTCCTGTCTACAAGCATAACAGAACATCATTAATAATGTCAGGAATAGGTGCTTGGAAATGGGGTGGGTCTCTGGTTGGGCTGGTTAGTGCTTGGCCATCCCCTTAGTTTCTGCTCTATCCTCCTTCCCTGCATTTCTTTTAGGCAGGAAAAATTGGTGGTCAAAAATTTTGTGGGTAGGTTGATGTCCCTTTGCCTCCACTGGGGTTCCTGCCTGCCCAGAAGAGGTTCCATATCCCCAGTGCTGTGAGTGTCAGCTAAAGTCAACCCCATTGATTCTTGAGAATCTTCACTATCGCAGATCTCTGGCGTGTGTGTGAGATCCCTGCTCCCGCCAGCTGCAGATTCCATTCATACTCATGGCCACCTGGCCTTCTCATCTGGTTCTTCCCACCTCTGAAGCCCCCCATTCCCCTCCCCACCTCCACTCTCACCCAGTTCCCTCCTCCATCTGCTTCCTACGACAATTTTATTCCCCTTTCTAGTGAGATTCAAGCATCCTTGCTTAGGCTTTCCTTCTTGTTCAACTCCATTGGGTTTGTGGAGCATAGCATGGGTATCCTGCATTTTATGGCTAATATCCATTAATAAGTAAGTGCACATTCTTACATAGCCCATGCATGTCCTAGTGCCTGGGTTACCTCACTTAGGATGACTTTCTCAAGTTCTATCCACTTTCCTGCAAGATTCATGATGTGTTTGCCGGTAATAGCTGAATAATATTCCATTGTGTAGATGTATCACATTCTGTTTACCTATTCTTCAGGAGACACATCTAGGTTATTTCCAGTTTCCACTAAATAAAGCTTCTATGAACATAGTTGAACAAGTGTCCCTGTGTTACAGTGCGATATCATTTGGGCACACACTCAGGAGTGGTATAGCTAGGTCTTGAGCTAGAACTATTCCCAATTTTCTGAAAAAAAAAATGCCAAATAGATTTCCAAAGTGGTTGTACAAGTTTGCACTTTTTCAGCATCTAGTGAGCTGATCATGTGATTTTTTTTCAGTTTGTTCATATTGTAGATAACTTGATGGATTTTCATATACTGAACCATCTCTTCACCCCTGGGATGAAGCCTACTTTCACAGGTGATGATGCTTTTTATGTTTTCCTGGATTCAGTGTGTATTTTATTGAGTATTTTTTCCATCAATGTTCAGAAGAGAAATTGGTCTGAAATTCTATTTCTTTGTTAAGTCTTTGTTCGGTTTAGGTGTCAGGGTGACAGTAGTTTTGTAGAATGACTTCGGCTGTGTTCCTTCTGTTTCTATTTCATGGAAGAGTCTGAGGACTATTAGTATTAGCTCTTCTCTGAAGATGTGGTAGATTTCTGCACTAAAACCATCTGTCCCTCTGCCTCTGTCTTTTGGCTACTTTGGCTAAGTGTTTGTCTACCTTGTTGATTTTCTCAAAGAATCAGCTCTTCATCTCATTGATTCTTTGTATTGTTTTCTTTGTTTCTAATGGATTGATTTCACACCTGATTTCGATATTCACACCTTCAGGTCATCTTTGTGTTTGCTTCTTCATTTTCTAGAGCTTTCTGGTACACTTTTAAATTGCTGGTATGAGAACTTTCTAATTTCTTTATGGAGGCACTTAATGCTATGAACTTTCCTCCTAGCACAGTTTTCATTGTGTTCCATGACTTTGGTATGCTGCACCTTAGTTTTCATTGCATTCTAGGAAGTCTTTCATGAATTCCTTTATTTCTTCTTGAGGTCATTCTTATGCTTTATTTGTGTTGGGATATCCAGGACATGCTGTAGTAGAGTTGTTGTGTTTTGAAGGTATCTTATTGCTATGCTTTTTTGATTATGCTCTTTCAAAGACCTTAATCCCTTTAAGAGTAGCTTTAGTCCCTGAATATTCCTATTGCAGTTGGAATTGGGAAGGGGGCTAATATCAATGATCCTTGTGTGTCAGACCTCTGATGGGTGTCCTTGGGTATCTGGATCAACAGGTTTGATGAAGGTGGCCTAATAGATGGTGGGAGAATAGGAGTTTAGTGCGGAAAGCAAGTTGCTCAGGACATCAGGGTGTGCCACAGAGGGCTTAGCAGACCTCGAAAATAGGTGTGGGAATGGAGCCTAAGCTGTATGCTTTTGCATCCACAGGTTTGTTAAAGGTGCTTAGAGAGATGGCAGTATAACGGAGGTCCATTAGGGCTAGCAAGAGACTTAGCTCAATATAGTATATTAATCAAGAGCTTCATTGACTTTAATGAAGAAAATTTTTGATTTGTTTTTCTAACCTGTATCAGTCATGTTCTTAGACACAAAGGTAATTCTATTCAGCAATGCAGAGCCATTGAGTAAAAGTTTATGAATTCTGAAGCATGAAAATGTTAGAAATCTGAAGACAAATTTTCTCACTTTTTTAGTCTTTTTTCTAAAAAGCCATTCTGTGTGTTTTATTCTTTGGTCTTCATTTACCGTCCTTTCAGAATCTTGGAAAACTTTTGTAATACACTCTTAGCTAATCAATAATTTTGAAGCCAGAAGTAAAGAAGGTCTTCAGTTCATCTACACTTGTTGCCCTTTGTTGTAACCAGCTTACCTGATTCATTTCTTTAGAAAAAAAGGAAATGCATTGATTTTTGCTTTGCTGTTGTTGATGTTTGGCTTTATGAATTCCACGTGATGATTCTCTAGACATGTATAAAAGTCCAACATGATGGCATGGATATAATTCTAGTACAATAGAGCAGGGGTTGTGAGGGAGTAAGAAAATCTGTAGCATATTGCACAAAAGGTAAACCGTGTCATTTCCTGGCAGTTTAGTGTGAGGAAGCCTTTCTGAGCAACTCAGTGGTCTCTGCTTCCTCAAAAAACCTTTGCTTGTCTCTTTATGCTTGACCCCCTAAACATAAAATTTTTGTTGCTATTTCATAACTGTAATTTCTTGGTATTGTTATAAATTGCAATGTAAATGTTTATGGAGATAGAGATTTGCCAAAAGAATTGCTACCCACAGATGGAGATTCATTGAATTTGAACATCCCGAGTTTTCACTAGCTTAATATCCCACCCAGACGGAAGTTTTTATCTTGGAAGTAGTTGCTATACACATACTATCTCTTTTTCCTGTATCTTTCTCCTATGGAATTTATATTGCATGTATGCATGTATGTCTTGTATGTTCTTTTGCCATTGTTCCTTTATTGTTTTGACCACATGTCTTATGTCTTAGTTTTTGTAGTTCAAATTCCTTTGTTTTTCAGATACGTAGTTGAGTTGCATCTGTTAGAATTTGATGTATCTACATTTTATCTTCAGTAACTTTAATGTTCTTATTTTTAAAGGTTTTGTGTCTGTGATTAAATTCTAGTGCATTTGATCATAGTCTAATAAGTGGTTTACTATGCTAATGAAATATGTTATATATGTATCTGTGGATCCTTATATAAAGTCCTCCCTCAGCCTGGTTTTATGGAATGCTTTAACTATAGATGATTGACATTTTTATTGGAATCTGTTCTGAACCTCATGTTTTCTCCTTGAACATTAAACATTAAATATAGATCTATAGAAAAAGGTGACAAATTTAAGGAAAATCATTTTACCTCAATAGTTTAACTGGATTTGTATTGATGTTTAAGTGTGAGTGATGTTCATCTCAGCTTTCTATATACTAGGCAGATATGAACCCAGAAAACAATTTCAGTCACAGACATGATCTGAGTCATTTTAATCATTGTTAGCAAAATTTCTTGTAGTTCTGAGGGAACCATCAAAGAGAACCCAGGATACTAATCAAAAGAAGTTTATTTTCAATCTTCATATGTCAATGTGTCATAGGTAAACTTGTCTAATTATGACACAGTTTGAAGGAATGGTTCGCATAATTTTATCCTTAGCTAATAACATTGCAAAAGAATTGATTAAATAAAATTCTTGAATAATTTGTATGACTTCAGTCATATTACTGAAATATAAAGAAATTATTTAGGAACAGATACTTCCCAGATCAGGGAGAAAGAGTAAATCATTCTTTCAGTTATATAACTGAATAAAAATTATATAAAACCTAATATGTCAGGTTCTCTCAATGTGAATGAAAAAAATTAAGACATCACAATACTTGAATCATTTCAACTTAGAAATTATAAATAGAAAAACCAAATCTGCTAAACTATAGAACCTGACAGCAACATTATGGATTAGTTATATTGTATCTTATAAAGTGTGAGAGATATAGACTCTTGAATTTGAATAGAAACAAAGAAACGTTACAACATGATATCATGTTGCTAAACGGTAACAATGTTAAAGTGTCTCCTCATTATTTCTTATACTGAATTCAGATCAGCAAATCTCTCAACTCTCACCAGAAGGCCTTCTTTTTATAGTAGGTGGGATTAACACAGACTCTTAACTGATCAGGCTAAAGAATAAGAGAGTATGGAATTTTCAGTCCTAACTGTGGCATCAATATAATACCTCCTTCAAGACACAGGATAATTGGATAACAAGAAGAAAGACTGTAAGAGTCAGTAGCAGTGGATAAATATATGTAGACATGATTTCTAGGCAGAGACGGGCAGTAGTCAAACTATATAAAAAAGCCCTGACTAATCTCAAACCCGATATAATTGTCACCTGGAGAGAGAGGCGAACAAAACATCTAACTTGTAGACATTTTAAGAAGTTATTTGCAAACAATAGTGGTTAAGAGAACAAGATTCACTTTTTTGTATCCTTATGTCCACTTGTAGGAGAAACATGCTGTATTGGAAGGACACAGAAACAAAATTATATATACAACACACATTGTACCACATGAGTTTAAAACCAAATCAAAAGAATAAAGGAAGTTGAAGGTGTAAGGAGGGGGAAGTGGATTTTGTAGTAGTAAGGAGAGATCAAAATATAGTACATAAAATTGCCAAGAATATAATAAAATGAGAAAAAGGAAGAACATAAAAGAGAGAGACAAAAAAATTCTTCTAAGTATTTGGCTTACATAACTGAACTTTGACTACAAAAATTCTAGATCATTTAGAATATAAATGGGCTGTTATGCATGTATTAGTAGTAACGTACTATTAGCATTACCTCGAGGGAAATTTGTCATTTGTGAATATGTGTGTGTGTGTGTGTGTGTGAGAGAGAGAGAGAGAGAGAGAGAGACAGAGACAGAGAGAGAGAGACAGAGAGAGAGACAGATAGAGAGACAGAGACAGAGAGAGACTGAGAGAGAAATGAAATTATAAACATTCTTTTTGGTGAGAAGGGTCAAAAAATAGGAACCATTAAAAGAAGTTCAGGTTTTTTTGTAAAAAAAAATTATGTTTTGTTCCAAAACAGTGGTGAAAGAAGGAATCAAAGATAAGTTATAAAATGGCATTGGCTATGACATAACTATGTTCTATTGGGGCTTGTAAGCCAGGATCTCTTCTTTGATCCATACATCAAGTTATAATTTCAAGTTTTTCTTTTCTTTATAATACAAAATCACTCCAAAGAAAAAATCTGTTCAGAGAGCTGTTACAGCATGATATTTACATAAACAACATATGGGATTATTTTGACCTGCTTGCAGCCATAGGTAGTTTGCACTGATGTGAAGAATAATCAAAGCTGCTTCAGTTACCTCACATGGGAAGTTCCCCACAATTGTTGTGCAGTACCTCTGCACAAATCATCCAATGAATTCCTTCAAAGAAAATGTCACACAACTTTAGTTTGAAAGATTGTAGTATTACATACGTTTTGTATCTATAGACATGTGCATATCTACTATATACATATTATGCCAAAGCACACACAGACACACAGACACAGACACATACACACAGAAAGACAACACACACACTTATACTTACATGTTAAATAAAGGATAATCTCTTTCAGGAGAATGATTCAAAGGTCATTCGTGGCTTGGTGAAAAAGATTCCACTTCTGTAAAACAAAATAACAGTTCATTAAAACCTAAAAGAAGGGAGAGTCTGACTTACATAACTGCTAGTACCACAAGGTATCAAACTGAAAATAGGCACTGCCGAGCAAATGTAATATTATTTCCCGTTAGAAGACAAAACTCTTTGCTGATTTTATTTTATTTTATTTTTACATTCCAGATTTTATTCCCCTCCCAGTCCCGGTTAACTTAGACTGCTGGTCCTCTACAAGGATGCCCTCCTCCTCAGCTTCCTCCAGATTTTCCCTAATTCAACAGAGGGGTCAGCAGCTTCTGTTCGTTGGTTGGGTGCACATATTTGCATCTGACTCGTTTAGCTGCTTGTTGGTTTTTCAGGGGAGCAGTCATGATAGCTCCCTTTTGTGAATGTCCCATAGCCTCAGAAATGGTGTCAGGTTTTGGGGCTTCCCCTTGAGCTGGATCCCACTTTGGACCTGTCACTAGACCATTTTTCCTCAGGCTCTTCTCCATTTACATCCCTGCATTTCTTTCAGACAGGAAGAATTATGGGTCACAGTTTTGACTGTGTGATAGCAACCCCATCACTCACTTAATACCCTGACTTTCTTCTGGAGTAGGTTCATTAAGTTCCTTTTCCCCACTGTAGGTCATTTTATCTAGGGTACCCCCTTTGAGTCCTGAGAGTCTCTCACCTCCCAGGTCTCTGGTATATCCATTCTTTCTGCTAGCCCTGAGGGCTTCAGTCCTTTTCACCTACCCAATACCAGATCATATTCTCCTCCCCCCCTCCATATCCCTCTCTGCTCCCTCACTCCCTCCCTCCCTCCCCCTCCCCTCTCTCCCCTCCCCACTTGTGGTTGCTTTCTTCTCCCTCCCATGGGGGGACTGACAAGTTGTCCTCACTTGGGCACTTTAGTTGTTGACCTTAGACAAGACATTTTTTCTAATGATTTTTCTTTGTGGGTCTACCTTGAGGGTAAAGGGAGTAGAAGCTGTAAGCTGGGTTCCAGATGGCCATGAATATGACAGAAGGAACTTCTGTGAATCAGCTTCAGAGAGACAGCTCATTTTATTTTTCCAGGAGTAATGTATTAATGGTTCTTAGGGTTATGTGCAGGAAGGTCTAATTGGTCATAACCTAGTACATAATTATCATATAGGCAGGAATAAAGAGCCCTAGTTGTAGCAATCTCGTTGACTAAGGCAATACAATCAGAGAGAGACCCAGGGAGGGATGAGTATGACTGTATAATGGGGCATGTTCCTTTTCATAGTATTTTTGAAATTTTTATTGGTAAGGGAGAAAGAGGGTTACCATCAAGTTTGACACTGAACAGACTAGCAAGAGGAGTAGGTTGGCTGCAGAAATGCTATGTAAATATCGATTAAATGTCTCTTTTGGTTATGTTAGGACCATGAAGATGGCATACAGTGTGTTAAAATGGGGAGATTTTTCTGTGAGGGCAAAAAAATGGGACACAGAGTCAGTGTATCCTTGGATTTTTGTGTAGGTGAGTCCTTTGTTACCTCATCCTCATCTGTAAAAGCCATTGGGGGCAAACAGGATCGGGAATCGAAAGAATAAACTAGGAAGGAGCAATCTAAATAATGGGATGGTAGCCAGCGATCGGCCATTGTTTGTCCATCTGCCCTGTGAAGCAGATGAGGCTATGAGAAATAGAGGTCTGGTTTCTCAGGAGCCATCATATGTTTGAGAATAGAAAAAGTAAAACTGGTTCTTCACCCATTTATAAACTATGCTCTCTTCCTGTCTTTTAGCATGGTGGATAAAGCATTGGGCTTGGCTAGTACTTGAGGTTCTCCTTCTTTTGTCATGTGGAGCCATTCTAGGATCACTGGAGGTTGACATAAAGATCCAACTACAATGGGGGCGGAGTAGAATATAAGGATCTGGGTTGGTTGTTGTGAATCATAGCTAGCCAGTGAGGGTTTTGTTATCATTGTTGTTGTTGTTGTTGCTGTAGTAGTAGTAGTAGTAGTAGTAGTAGTAGTAGTAGTAGTAGTAGTAGTAGTAGTAGTAGTAGTGTAGTATTTTGGTTTTTATTTATTTTTGTTTCATTTGTTTGTTTGTTTTTTTAATATGGTTGTTAATAGAAGAAAGGGCCTCCCAGGCTGCTGGCTTCATGGAGCAAGGAGAGGATGGGTCTTTATCACACTTAAGTAATTCAAATAGAGTCTGTAGCTGCCTGGTTGGTATGGGGAACCGAGGTCTAAGACAATTAATATTACTGGTAAAGCTTTGAAAGCTATTCAGACTTAACTGGTAGGGAAGTCAATGACAGCTTGAGTTGGCCAGGCTGAGGCTGGGTGATTTCTATCCCTAGGAACATGATAGAAGGTATGATTTGGATCTTACTTTCTGCTACTACAAAGCCTCTTTCTGTTAGGGCTTTTGTGGCTTCATGTTTTAAATTTTCTAAAGTTAGGGTTTTTTTTTTTTTTTGGTTATTTTATTTACATTTCAAATGTTATCCTCCCTCCCGGTTCCCCTCCCCAGAAATTACCCCACTCCAACCCCCCTCCCCCACCTCCACAAGGGGGTACTCCCCCCCCACTCCTATCATTCCCTACTCTGGGGCATAGCTCAGCCATTAAAGGCTCGGCTCACAAACAAAAATAAAGTTACATTTTTATCTTGTCTTATCTCTTGCCATATTAAGAGTTCATCCATGTAATTATCTATGTGAAAACCTGATTTGATAAGTAGTTTTAGTGCATCAGATATGGCTAGATGGAAAATGGTGAAGCTGTAATTCATGCTTTGAGAGAGTACTCTTCATGCATATCTATAGGCTGGTCCTGAATTGTTTAGGTACTGAGAAGGCAAAGGACTTGGAATATTGTTAATGGAGTGGTTTGAAATGAAGCGATCTTTTATGTCTAATGGCGTATTCACAGGTGTAGCAGAGGCAAGGGTAACTTCACTTTGAGGGGAGCCTCAAATCTTTATGGTTTTATTAATTGTTCTTAGATTCTGGAGGAGCCTCCAGGTCCTGGTCTTCTTTGTAATTACAAAACCCAGGGTATATGAGGGGCTTCTAGAGGGACAAATGTGTTCCATTTTTAATTGGTGTTTAACTAATTGGTGTAAAAATTTTAATTCTTCCTTGTTGAAAGGCCATTGTATCACACAGATGGGATCTCCTGTGATCCATTTAGGCAAAGAGCGAGGTATTCAACATCAGCCCTTAGAACTGGGGCCTTTTTTGGTCTTCGTGTTTTTGGTAATCTTCTAATTTAAGGCATTCTTCCTTTTCTCCACTAGCAAGAACCACATTTAAATCTTCTAAGATATCTCTACTTAGCAAGTCTATAGCCACATTGGCCAATAGGGCTCTAATGGTCCCATTTGTTCCATCTGGGTCATCACATTTATAAAAATTGTGAGTAATAAATGCTCATGAGAAACTACCTACTCTCTTCAGTTGAAGCTCTGGTAGGAGAATCCAATGTGAAGGAACCTCAGCCTGTCTTAGGGTGATCTTATCTGCCCATGTGTCCATTAGACATTTAAATTTTTATTGTCAATGTGTATTAAAAGTTTAGGGTAAGATTTTTCCAGTGTGTTAGTGACCCAGTGGACTTGTGAGGTTTTCCTTCTACTGGCGGGGCTGAGGGTTACCTCCCAAGGATTTTAAAGAGGGCAGATGTTTGCTATTTTTGTCATATTTGGATTTGCAATTCTTTTTCTAATGAATGACCTTTCTTTCCTTTTCTTTTTCTTTTCATTTTCTTTTCTTTTATCTATCTATCTATCTATCTATCTATCTATCTATCTATCTATCTATCTCTATCTATGTATCTATCTATGTATCTATCTATGTATCTATGTATCTATGTATCTATCTATCATCTATCTATCTATCTATCTATCTATCTATCTATCTATCTATCTATCTATCTATCTATCTATCTATTTTGAGAAGTCTCCTTTCCAGTGTCTTGTCTCTCTGCATTTAAAACATTTTTAATCAGACTATATTTCAGCTGCAAAGGCTTGGGCAAGATAGGAGGCATGATAGTTCCAGTGTCATAGCCATGATCGATTTGTACTAATATTCATTTTTTTAAGTCTTTGGCCTACCTGTTTGTGTTCTGGTGTCATTCCTTCCCTCATAAGATTGTTTAAGAGAATTTCTTTGGCTTTTTGATCTGTTATTTTTCTTTCTAAACTGGCCTGCAACTTTAGTACAAAATCTGGGAGAGTCTCAGTTTTTGTTTCCTTTTCATTTTTTAATTTTTTATAGAACCAGTGAACAGGGTTCTCTAGGCTCTATGGACAAAGAGGTTAAGCAGTCCTACACCCTGAGTGCAAGTAAGCAGACTACTCAAAACAGGCAGCAGGGAGTAAGGGCTGCTCGACTCCTGTGGAGAAGTTAGCATGGCAGAACAGTTGGTCATACCTTCAGTTTATAAATAGAGTTGGGGACAAGGGTTGTCCTTATTATGGTCCTATTTGTTGAATTTGCAATTCCTGTTTTTAGCTTGCATCTGACATTCTTCTCAAAATGAAACTTTTCATTGTACATACAAAGAGCTAGGGAGAAGTGATCAACACATATCTCTCCTGTCCTGAGCAGTTAAGAGTTTGCTATTGAAAAAAGTTGGTCCTGAAAGAATTGGTCCATATGGCAGGAATTCTGTCCTCAATAGACAGCTTGGTAAAACTCTTTTAAGCCTCTGACTGGGAGGGGATATGAAGTAAGAGGATATTTTCTTGAAACAGGTAGATTATTGAAAAAGGTTTTTCTTTCTTTTATTGGATTTTTTTAAATTTACATTTTAAATGTTATTCCCTTTCCCAGTTTCCCCTCCAGAAACCCGCTACCTCATCCCCTACCCTACTACTATGAGGGCGCTCTCACCCAACCCCACTCCCTCCTACCTCCCTGCCCTGAAATTCCCCTACAAGCTTTGACAGGACCAAGGGCCTCTCCTCCCGTTGATGCTTGACAAGGTCATTCTTTGCTAAATATTAGGATGGAGCCATAGGTCCATCTCTGTGTTCTCTTGGGATGGTGGTTTAGTCACTGGGAGATCTGGGGTATTGGGTTGGTTGATACTGTTCTTCGTAAGGGGTTACAAACCCCTTCTGCTACTTGAGGCCTTTCTCTAAGTCCTGCACTGGGGACCCAGTTCTCAGTTCAGGGGTTGGCTGTAGGCATCTGCCTCTGTATTTGTCAAGCTCTAGCAGAGCCTCTCAAAAGACTTCTATATCAGGCTTCTGTCAGCAAGCACTTCTTGGCATCCAAAATAGTGTCTGGGTTTAGTGTCTTCATATGTGATGGATTCCCCAAGTAGGACAATCTGTGAATGGCCTTTCCTTGAGAAAGATGCTTATGGGTGGAGGTTCTGATTCCTTGAGCCATTATGGGAGAGGTGGCTAGGGATACTTTTTCTCAACGTCTCTGAAATTATAGAGCTGCTCAATGGCCATAGGGGTGGTGGTACATTCAGTAGATGATGGCTCTGAGGTGGCAGAGGGCTTATCCCGGTGTTCTCAGGAGACTTGCTCTTAACTTCCTAGTCTTTTTTTTCTGTAGACAATGAAGGTTCATATCAGGGAAGAGATGTAGTTAATAGACAAGATGTGTTGTGGATTGGGGAATAGCTTCTGTCTAGTTCAATCATTTGCTTTTCTAGAGTGGCTAAATCAGCCACTGGATAATCCTCAGTCTTCCTTTGAAGTGTCTCCTTTATACTTTGATGTTTTTTTCCTCTAAAAGGTCATGATTAGGCTCAGATCTTTCCCCCAAACACTGCCAAATGGCAGCTATCACAGAAAGGAATGAGAGGCATGAAAAATAGCTTTCCTGGATTTCGATTTTACAAGCCAGGTAGGCAACTTGGGTCCAGCATCAGGCTCAGAAATATCCACTGACAGGATTCATGGCGTGAATTGAAGCACCTCATTTCAGAATTCTAGGCCCTCCTTTTGGGAGATTTTAAGTTCTTTTTGTTTAAGTAAGGCTCCAAAGGAACAAATTTAGAAGTCCCTCTGATGTTGTTTTGAGTTCCCCATTATAGAAAAGAGCTAAACACTTCAGACCACATAGTTAACATTACCAGTAGGTTACATTACATCTTACAACAAATGTTCTGTCAATCTCTTGAGTCAAACCTATAGTATCACAGTATCACGTGTAGAAATTCTATCTTCCCCTTAGTTTTTATGCCACAGAGGTGTTTTAAATGTTAACAAAAATCATGGAAAATAAATTATCAGAAGGAATGAAGGTAAGCATCAAACATAGTTCTGGTGAAGCCTAGTTTACTTTTTTCCATGTGTGATATGTCATCGTCTCACTTCAGGGGTGGCATTTCTTCAGTTAGAGCACCACTGGTACATTCTGCTTTAAAAGGTAAATACAGATGAGATAATAAAATTAAAAAAAAAAAAGGAAGAAAAGAGAGGAAACGTCCTCAATAGAGCTCAACCTTCCTGAGGTAGTTCTGTTGCAGGGGACTGAAAATTATCTGAAGAGCCCAAGGCTGCGCCAGGATATAAGAGACTGGCAATTGTCCTCAGACTTTGAACTCTTAGGTGCATTACCAGGATTGTATGAGATGTGTGGAGGACAGTGTCTACACCATGTTAGAGTTGGTGGAGTCCAGAAAGAGGGTAGGGGGACCTTGTCAAATGGTGGTGAATTGCCCAGACTGATAGACTTCAGTTGTTCACAAACCATAATGTGGTGTGTGTGTGTGTGTGTGTGTGTGTGTGTGTGTGTGTGTTCCAAACTGAAAGTAAACCAAACAATGAAAATAAAGTGAAGCAAAGAAAGGAGAGGACCAACCCTCAGACTGTATGGTCAGGTGAAAAATGTTATTACCCCTTTTGGACAGGACATATTTACAAACTCTATGCATTCCTTGAGTTCCTGTTTGGGTGCCAAGTGTGGGTCTCCTGTTTCCTCCTACACCATTTGTAACTGGTCCATGAGGTCAAAGGGAGCAGAGGTGAGGGCCAGAGTGCTAAGGGTTCTAAATATGATAGAAAGAACTTTTGGAAGTCAGCTTCAAAGAAACAGCTCACTTTACTTTCCAGGGGTAAGATACATAAAGGTTCTTAGGGTTGTAAGCAGGAGTACAGAGTTATCCTGTGCACAGGAGAAAAGATCAAGACTGCATGTTGAGTCATGCAGCATTTGGAGGAATCTCTGGGCAGAGCCATTATCCAAATAAGGTCAGGCCTCTGTGCTTAGAGACACTCTTCTGTTAAGAAAAGGAAAATCAGACGAAACTCCTCTAAGAAAGGGGGTAGTTCAGTTTGTTTCAAGTTTGGAGAGCTATCTGGACATGGAGGGCTGCGACCTTAATAGTAGAATCTGCCAACATTTCTTTTACAAATTAATGATTTGAGATGAATTTTTTAGACGACATATTTTTCCCTCCTCTGGGCTAAAATTTGAGTATAGAGCCTCCCATATAGACTAAATGATCGACGGCTGAGCTGTCTCTCAATTCTTTACCCTATGTCTTCAAAACTAATGGAGAAAATATGAACTGCTCTGAAGACTAACTAAATATGAACACAGAGCAACTGTATTATAAAAAATCATCTGAAAGTATGTACTGTCTGAAATTTTACTGAAAAAAATTATTCTGTGATCAGCACATGCCCAGGAATTTGTCTGTTTTTCCCAGCCTATGTTTCTTCATGCGTTGAGATTGAATCATTTCTCTGTTAATCTGTGGATGAATCTGAGATTGAATCTGTGGATGATTGGTAGAAAATAATTCCTTGTCTCTATTAGGATGCACATTTATATGATTGAGCAAGTTTGGATTTGGAAGTGATTACATGTGTATATTAAATTCAATAATCTACTCATAAAACATTTTTTTAATTTATTACATAATTTCAGATTCTGTAAAATGTTCAAATATTAGATGGTTTCAACTAGGTCAAATAGCTCATAAGGATTGCAAATGACTGTAAAGAAAATACAGTTATAAGGGGTTGGGGATTTAGCTCAGTGGTAGAGCGCTTGCCTAGCAAGTGCAAGGCCCTGGGTTCGGTCCCCAGCTCCGAAAAAAAAATATAGTTATTTTTCTCATTATTTTTCTGTTTTTCTATATGTATTTTCTAACATGCACTTATGTTCCAATTAATAGTGATCAAATTCCTTTTCTGTATTCAATAGTTACAAAGTGCTGAAGACTAGGCACCACACTGCTGTCATCTCACAATTATTCTGAATTACATACTGTACGTGTGTATCTTTACTACTGTTTCCCAAAATAGCCCACTAGTAAGTTCTTTCCTCCTTAGAGGATGATCCTTGCGATATGAATATAAACTCAGCTTTTCATTCTTAATATTGCCTTAGTTATTTTTGTTCATCATATATATGAATATATATGAATATATATAAATATATATGACATTGATTAAGGCACATTAATATTTTTAGCTAACATTTCTCATAAAAATTTTGAGTTAACTATTCCTTATTTACAAAAAAAAATGTTTACTCATTTATATTCAGGTGGATACTCAGGATTGTGTATCTCAGTGTCTCATACCACATGATTTTGCTTTAGTTATAGTTTTATATTTATATAAGCCTTATAAAATATAATAGTCTTATTAATTAGTATAGACCTATATCATATAGTCATATTATACATGAATTTAAACCTACAATTTAGCAGTATTTGAATATCCTTCTTATGGAGAATATGCATCATGGAAGACTTACGTGTTTATTTAAAATTAATAACATTAACAATAGCAACATTCTTTTCTGGGTATGATCATTTCCATACAACATTAACCTTGTTCAGGGTGTTGGTATGCATGGTAAATTTTGTCTCTTTGTTGAACTGAACTGTGTTGCAAAACCTTTTTCTTGATTCTCAATTTTTCAAATTTATGCTGGTGTTGTACTGCATGACAAAATCTGCATTTAGTATGCAAATTGGAATTGGCTAAGGATGATGGTGGCTCCACAACTTTAAATATGTCATGTCACAAGTTGCATGTAAGATATATAAAATATTAACATTAAAGACACAAAAACAGCTTACAGCTACTAGTAACCTCAGAAAAGACACTCGAGTCAGATATTCTCTCAACTAAATAAGACACTAAAAGAAGGGTTCTCTTTTAATAATCAGCTTTATGGGATAATTTTTTTTACCTGTTTATTCAATTTTTAGAAAATTGGCTCAAAAAGTACAAATAGAAGCATGTTTGTATTAAAGATAGTCTCAAGATTGCTTCATTACAAAATAAAATATCAAGGCTTCAGATATAACAATGTTTTCTAATGTTTAAGAAAAATGGCATAGACACCATTTTTCACTTTTATCTGAGACTTAAATTTTATTTTCCCATAATTGAACTTTGTTTCTGAACTAATTGATTAAACCTACATGTACAGAAAAATTGTGCTTATCAACTTTAGCTTTGTGTTTCTTGGATATGTAGATCACTATTAAAGAGAAATTAATTTAAAAATGAAACACAGAGTGGTGAATTCAATGGTATTTGTTTCCCATAACAAAAGAAAAGTTTCCAAGCAAAGTGAACAATTATAATCTGTATTTGCTTGCCCATAGAAAATTGGGAAAATGCATAACAAATTATTTTATAATTGATCATTGGCATCTGAGGTACATATCAACCAAAAAATAAAAACAAAACCAACAACAAAACAAAACAAAAACAAAAAGAAACTGAAGAGAAAAAAAAATAAGAATGGGAAAAAGATAGGAGAGTGATGACTTTGTTTAGTATCAGTTCTTATGATTTATCCCAGAGCTCACTTATATTTTGTGAAAATAGATATATGCAGATCAATAAATACATACACTAAAGTTGATGTGCATTTAACCTACTGTATTTTTGGTTCTAAGAGAGATACAAAAATTAACATACATTGTGTTTAAGGGAATACTCTATAGTCAGGAAGGTATGCTCCTTTTGCAGGTACTCAAGTAAGGGATCATGTAGGAATTTTGTAAAAGAAGTCTATTAGTTTCAATTTGATTCAAAAGAAAATAATAACTACTGTCTTTGATGAGCAGGTTTCTGTATCACTATTATTTTAGGAAAAGGAGCCTATCATTAATGATTTTAAGTAGGCTGGTTTGTTACTTCATAGCTATTTCCACATTAAAATTCTCGATGGCTCTGCCGATTAGAGTACTTAGGTAGGATCTGACACCCTTTCTCTGTTATTTCACACTTATCTTTCAAGATGTAATATTTTGAAGTGATGAAGATTTTCGGTGTTTCTCCATAGTGTTGATCTGCCTCAGCACTCTGTCATCAGTCCGTGTTCCTCTTACTCTGCAACTTCCAAGTAAGAGTGATTGCATTCATTTTCTTAATTCAGTGTTCACAAAGTGCTGAAGACTAGGCACCAACCACACTGCTCCCACCTCACAGGTATTCTGAATCACTTAGTAGACTACACATGTGTGTTTTCATTGCAGTGTCCCCAAATAGCCCCCAGGTGAGTTCTTTCCTCTTTAGAGGGTGATCCTTGCAGTGTGAACAGAAAGCCAGATTTTCAATATTAATATTTCCTTAGTTATTTTAGTTTGTATGTTTGTTTGATGGTTTGCTTTTAGAATTATTTCTCTTGCATGAGTCAAGTTTTGTCTGACTATGAGATCTTTCCTTTATTTCAGTAAGTTTAGCATAATGCTAAATAAGATTGGCTTTGCAAAGTATTTAACTATAGTGTTTTTGGTTAAATGTGAGCATATTTCTTAAGCCTGACAGTTGGATTGACTCTCCAGAGATTTTCTACCCTGAATGTCATGACAGAGAGACTGAAAAGTTTTAGAATATTTATTTCACTACTGTTATATTTGTTGAATTATTGATAGTTCATGTTGTCTCTCAGACTTCAGCTTGGTTTCTGTATTTACTTCAGCTAGTACTCCAACTATGTTACATGTAAATCTTTTCTTCACTAGCTATTTGACACTGTGTAGCACGTTATATAAGGAGGAGCTCCTGAAAATTGTATTGTCTTTTACATTGCTTGTAGCTAAGGGATCTGGAGGCACCTTAGATAACAGGCTGTGTTTCAAAGTTTCCAATGCAATCACTGTCAAATCCGTGGATACTGCAAACATTTCCAGACTCACCTACAGCAGGTTGAAACATCTGCAAGACATAAGGTGTTGTCAAGAGACAAATTGTGGTTCCATAATTGCTATTCGTGCTAAACTACATGAATTTCTCATTAATGGCCAATGGTTTTTGCCATGATCCAAGAAGGATAGAACAAAAGGACATTATGGATATAGGAACTATTTTATAAACCCAAATTCTAAGAAGATTTCCATCATACTTTTCTTATATATTTTAGGAATGAGTCAATGCATTTATTCATATTTGTATGGAACACCATATAGGATGTGGATCCAATGGGTGAATACATGAGTGGCAAAGGTTGTATTAGATACTTTAGAACTAGAGTTATAGGCAGTTTTTTCCAGGATTGCCCAGCTTGTTATGTGGAAGCTGCTTCTGTGGGTATTGGTATATGAGGTCTGGCAATGAAAATTAATAACATTCTGGTTTTAACTACATCTATATGCAATAAGAATTTCTGATCCTTCATTGGAAATTTCACTTATTGCTTATCTATACATGAATATATTCCTCGAACACATTTTGGGTGGAATTTGCTGTCATTTAGGGTGAATTTGTATTTCAGACCCCACTTTTTGTTATTGCTTAAATATTCAATTTATTACTGGGGAATGGAGAATAAAAATGGTCACCACTTTATTCTTAGGATTTCCTGTTTTATCTTTGGAAACTGATAATGTTATTCAACGATGCTTCCAGATTTTTGTACTATTTGGCATTTTCTTTCCAGAGTTATAAAAATCTTCTTTTTGCATAATGAGACTTCCTTTAATATCCATTTAAAATCTACTGAGTTCATATTCTTTAAATAGGTGAGTGAAAGCATACAGACACTTCCACTTTTGGATGTCTGCTTGCCAATCTCCAGATATCCACTGTAATAGTCTGTTTTCAGGCCCTGGTTAATATCTTCCTCCTTTGTTTCATTGGTAGAGTTTTTAGGGTTACTACTACAGTTATAAACAGCTGTACTACATATTGTTACTACTGCAACATCTGTATCTACATATTGATGTTAACATTAATAAAATCATATGGAAAATATTCTTTACATTAATGTGTGCATGCACATGTTGAGTTGTGCTTGTAATTCCTGTGATGTACCGACTCTGCATGTGCCAGTGTAAACGTGAAAGTGTGTATTCAGGTGCAAACATGTGTGTGTGTGTGTGTGTGTGTATGTGTGTGTGAGTGTGTGATGTAAAAGGAGGCAGAAATTTGACTTATGTTATCTGTCCTTGATTATTCTATCACTCTTCATCACCATTTACAAACATATATTATTAATACTTTTAAGATTTCCTAAAACATATTCTAATAATATTTACCTCCAGTTCCTCCAAGATATATCCCTTACTTACCTACACAAGATTGTGGTTTAAGACTACCTAGTCTGTTTTGCATTGCTCATAAATATTCATTGAATGTGTGACCTACTACGGGATCATGGTCAACATGTCCATGCTACCATCTTAAAGAAAACTGACTCTGATCCCAGCAGCTATCAATTGCCAATAATACCTCAGCCAGCTGCAGAACTTTTTGTGCATGTTCCTCTCCATGCTGGGATCTAGGCTGGGTTTATGTTGGTACGTTGTCATAACTGCTGTGAGTTCTATATAAAGCTGTCCTACTGTGTATAGAAGACACTGCTTTCTTGTAGTCATCTACTACTTTTGGCTCTTGCAGACTTTCTCTCTTTCCTATGCAGTGATAAATGAGTCCCACGAGAAGTGTGATATAGATGTCCCACTTAGGAACGAGCACGTCACAGTCTTACTCTCTGCATCTCAGCTAATAGTATGTATCATTGGTGCTTGTCTTCTCCTGTAGAGAGAAGCATCTCTGATATCTGATGGGAGTCTGAGAGATACATTATGAGAACCTACTGTAGGAGAAGGCTATAAACGCATAGATACAGACACACACAGACATGGTTGCAGAGAGAGAGAGAGAGAGAGAGAGAGAGAGAGAGAGAGAGAGAGAGAGAGAGAGAGTGAGAGAGAGAGAGAAGTTGGGGTAAGAAATACATACCACCAATCTTGTTTTAATTATGTGTGTGTGTGTGTGTGTGTGTATGTGTATATGTGTGGTGTGGTGTGTGTGTGTGTGTGTGGTGTGTGTGTGTGTGTGTGTGTGTGTGTGTGTGTGTGAGAGAGAGAGAGAGAGAGAGAGAGAGAGAGAGAGAGAGAGAGAGAGAAGGTTTTGTGAGGCTCTAAGTTCATATCTACATACTTGGAAGACTTTTCTCACTGAGTCTTCTACTCAATCCCTGTCCTTTCATTAAAGTAGCATGTTTTATCCAAGTTTTTTTTCTTTTTACTTCTCAGTAAAACCAATAAATAGTAGATTTGCTTCAAGAAATTATACAACTTGTGTTTTAATTTATTTTCCTATGCAGGAACTCACTATGTACTTCCGTTTGTCCTGTGGAAGAGGAGGTGGCTAGCCTTAAACTAGCAGAGATGAAGCTATCTAGGCCTTTGTAGCTCTGTATTTCAAGTTATGCACAGGTATACTTCATGAAAATTGTTTTTTAAAACCCTCTTGTGCACTTATCAGAGATAGATTTAATAAAGCAAAGTTGTTGGCCAATGTCAAACATAATAATTATCTGAAAAACACTTCTTCAACCCGTCTTTCTCTCCACATTGTTTCTATTTCTTACATATATTATTCCAAATTTCTTCTCATTATGTATTCTCAGACATACATGTTCTTTTATTTCCCCATTTCTTCTGCTGTAACTAGTTCTGTGGCTTAAAAAGCTTATTTCTGACTAGTCTTCCACTGAAAAATTCTAATATATTTGAGCGCATTAATGACTACAGAGACTGATGAAAAATCCATAAGCTGGAGTTTTCAGATTTTCACTCTCCATGCCCAAAGTCAAGGAAGGATACAATGACCATTAACCATTGAAGTGGCTCTAACAGTGGCTGGGGTACTGAATATAGTCAGCGCATTCACTCAAATGGGAAGGAGCTTCAAAAACACACTTTAGTTGAGTTAGAAAGTCTTCATAAAAAAGACTTCATGCATCATCTGTTATATATATATATAGTCAGAAAGCCTGGATCCTTTTTTGATTGAAATTGATAGGGATGTAATGTTGGCTAAAGCAACCAGTGGTACAGATTGAGGAAGAATGGTGTTTGCTTTAGAAGAAGATAATATATCCATAATTTCAGGAACTCTGATGTAGACATGTCCAGTCAATTTGGGCTCCTTAAGATAGTGTATCTCAGCATTTTGTCCAGTTGTGTTTTTTTGTGATGGTCTCTATTTGCTTGAAAAACAAACTTTTTTCAAAATGGTGGTAGCTACAATGTATTTGTGAGTATAAGATTTAGAATGCAATTAGGAAATATACTGGCCTAGCAAGGTGAAGGTAATAGATTATCTTCTAAGATCCATGATGTCACTAGGAGAGTGGGAAGATTGTAAGAGTTAGAATACAAAGGCATCTGTTGTAAAGTATTCTTCATTGGATCAGTTTCATAAACAAGATCTGAACAATGGCAATTTGTATAGAGATGCTAATATTGAAGTGGAGGAAATCTAATTGGGTCCCATGTCTAAACAAAGAACTATAGTATAGGTAAGTATTGACTAAGAGAGGTAGAATTTAGCCCTTCCCAGGAGTGATCTACTAATTGGTTATTTAATACAAAATAGCCAGCACTGAAACCATATACATAAAAACAAATGCTTACTCACCATAGTCTAAGTTAATGTGTGTGTGTGTGTGTGTGTATGTGTGTGTGTGTGTGTGTGTGTGTGTGTGTGTGTGTGTGCGCGCGCGCAGGTGCATAAGCAGAGGCTATCCATTTGAGAATGAAGGTTGGAGAGATGGCAGGAGAAAGAAAAGGAGAGAGGAAAGTGATATTATTATGTTTTAATTAAATATATGAGAATAAATAAAAATTAGAAGAGACTATAACATAACCAAAAGCTGCAATTTTAAAGGTAAAGGAGGAAGGTTAAAGAAACATGAAATCTCTGAAAGATTTGAGTCTAGAAAATATTCATTCTGTCAGATAAATTATTTTTCATTAACAGTTTAATAAACACAGACATATGTTAACTCAAATACTTAAAATTAGTCTTTAAACACAATTTATATATCCTTCTATGAATATAATAAAATCTAATCAGTTAATATATTTAAATTATATTGTCAATTCATGTACTCCAAAGTATTTTTACTACATTTTAAAAATATGTTATTGAATTATATTATTTAATTTATGTCTGGGTATATACTTGATGGTTACATTTCTGATGAACGTTTCATTTGTTATATAGTCTGTTCTGGATTTAGATTCAGACAAGTAGGGTAGAGAAAAGTAGGCTATATTTGCATACTACTATGTAAAACTGAGAAACCTTGATCAATGTTGACAGAGAATATATCCAAGACCAAAGTTAGAGTCTCTGTAAGCCTCTCTTCTAATATCAGAGTTTGGTTCCAAACTGAAAATGGAGCAGCCATCCTTTTTGCTCGGGGCCCTAGCGTAATCCTAATCAGTGCTGGGGGAGGGTAGAGATGCAATTTTAGGAGGCCTTGATATTATACGTTTTGTTCTATCTTCACTGTATCCTTAGTCTTGGCAGTTAACAGTGAATGGTGGGTGTCATCATGAACTATTATGTAGAAATCTACCTTTCATTGATAAAGGAAATTCAAAACCTTCATCTGGAGAATTAGAGGAAGTAGGGTTTAGGCATTTTTTGTCTACTACCTGAGACTGAACTATAAACATTCAGTTCCGCATAACTAAAAAGTTCTGCATGGAGAAAAGATTTGAGGACAATTTAGCCTTGTTTTCAGGAGAAGAATAAATCTCAGATTATAATATTCATGCATCTATTCTGAGTTATGAGAGAGTAACTCTCTTTATTTTATTTCCTATACTCTCGATCATAAGATAATTGTAATATTATTACCATAATAGAACACATATATTGGCTCATTATTAGTACCTTAAATCCAATATTAAAAATCTGCTATTTCTGTAATATATCCTGACACATTTTCTGGAAATTATATTGATTTATTTCCAATAATGCTGATTGCTCTTTATTTCTAAACTACTGCCAATATAATGTTAAATTTTACTAATAATTGAACAGAATTGGTTTTCTATTACTATAACATGCCCTTAACTGCATGCAGAATGTCTTTCTTGGGATTTTAACTTCTCAGAAGTCAACACCTGCAAGATAATTTGATAATTTTTAAGCATTTGTGGTACAGAAACAAATTGGCAGTTTACTGGTAGAGAAACTGAGAATTCTATAGAATATAAGTAAACCAAAATGAAATTTAAGCAGAATATCTACTTATCTAAGTAGAACATAGGTTCAGCATATCACCATTAAGTTTCCATCACGCAACATATTTTGCTGCAATATTCCCTTGTATAACATGCATATTTCTCAATCAGGAATATAAACAGAGAGTTGACAGAACAAAAATATATTGGAGACCAGGATTTGGCAGACTTGTGAGCCCTCAATATGTGATAATTTAGGCTCTAGCAGCCATATGGTGTCTATCTCTATCATTAGAATGAGATTGTGGACCTAAACAGTAAGTAAGGGACTGAATATGTTCTGTTCCAATCAGATTAGCCTGGCAAGCTGATGACTGAACACTGAACTCTGTCTTAGGAAAGATATTACCATATTAAAAAGAAATGCTTATAGTCTAAACATATTTAAGACACACACCCATCTAGAAATAGTTGTGCACGAATGGTCAGCAAGGTAAACATTTGAGGGTGCTGAAATATAAAGCAAAAAATGGGAAGACAGAAGAGCAGAGAGAACTTGAGGAAACAGTAACAACTTTGATCCATCAACCAGAGATTGGACAGATGGGCAAAAAAAATGGTAATGATATGTGCATCAGGTTGTTCCTGAAGGATTTTTGAGGAGACTAAATTTTTAGATTATACAATATAATGTTGTTTGGGATTGGAATAAGTTGGGCTTTTAGATATTAGATATTTATTTGGGGTTGCCGCAAAAGGTCAGTCTACTAAGACCTTGTCACACAGGCATGATGGCCTGAGTTTAGGTTCAAGACCTGGGAGCCTAGAGATAAGTTTATAACCTTAGTGCTGAGGAGCTGGAGAGACAAGGAGCCAGGAACTTCCTAACCAGCTAGTATAGATGATTTGACAAGCTAGATGATTGGTCAAGCCAGAAATCCTGTCTCATGAAGTGAGGTAGAGAAAGACTGAGAAACCCTCTGAACTTTGCCTTGCACACACACACACACACACACACACACACACACACACACACACACACACACACACACACACACACACACATATATATATGACACATGCACCAACCCACACAAATTAAATAACATGTGATAGACAAATAGATGATATACTATAGACAGTGGATCGATAGATGATAAATAGATAGATAGATAGATAGATAGATAGATAGATAGATAGATAGACAGACAGACAGATAGATAGATAGATAGATAGATGATAGATAGATAGATACATAGATAGATATATAGATACATAGATACATAGATAGATGATAGAGATATAGACAGACAGATAGACCAACAGACAGACAGTTTGGTAGATAAATAGATGTTTGTCAAGTGAAACGTTTAAGTGTATCAGTCACCACAATATATGTGTCAGGATGACAGAGAAAAACTGAATGAGTGATTTGCCAGAACTATAATTCAATTTTCAATCTATCATTGCTGAGCCCCAATGAAAAATTATTCAATGGGTCCAAATAGAGAAAGAACAATTTGGAGATGGCTCATGTAGACAGTGATGTGAAATTTTTAAAGGGCATAGCTGTTAGAAACAGGCAAAAATGAATGTTTTGGAGGAAACTTGCTGTATTACTTGATAAATGTCAGAGAAGACTTAAACATTGATGCCTGCTTTCAGCATTTTAACTGACTTTTAACTGTGCATATGTACGTGCAGGGAAGTTAATTGCCTCATTGTTGACATTAACATGTTTTTATATATTAGATAAACACAAAGCAAAATAACAGAATAAATCCTTCTAAACTGTAAAACAAGCAAGTGAAAGTACAGATTTTTAGAGAGGTCACAATATTAAATTTCTTATGGGAAGACAATCTCAAGGGAAAAAAATCAATCTCGGTCACATGGATTCATGCTCTATGGTGATATAAGTATTGGCTTTTTGTCTCTTGTAAACATAAACATTACACACCATTTTCTAAATTTTGTTGACAATTATTTCGAGGAAGAGATGAGAGGAGAGAGAGGTGGTGAGAGTCAATGAACAATGGCTTTAAGGTCATATGTGGCTAATCGTAAATTCTCAGGGACAGACATCTGACAATGCCTTTCATGAATCATGTGACTCTGTTCACATCTATTTTGACCTATGGCTCCAGGTCGATGCCACTAACATTTTTGGTTTCTCCCTTCCTCTGCAGCCCTGATCTATTCAGTATTAATGATGACAAGAATGACTAGTGGAGTTCCTGCCGTGGATTTAGAGTTGTCACTGAAGGTGGATGAGGGATGGAATACCATTTATAAGATTGTAGTAGAACAAAGTCCACATTAAGAGCTGTGACTTGACCATCACTTAAAGGAGTGTCATATAAAGTCTCAGGTGTCACATGAAACATATTGACACTCAAGCACCAAGTGGGCATTCTTTTTTAGAATGAGTTTCTAGGATAGCAAAATCATGACTCATTTTGATATT
Source organism: Rattus rattus (assembly GCF_011064425.1). Taxonomy (NCBI): domain Eukaryota; kingdom Metazoa; phylum Chordata; class Mammalia; order Rodentia; family Muridae; genus Rattus; species Rattus rattus. Next base: position 61,102,774 of record NC_046157.1, on the reverse strand, counting down.
TCTTTGTAGTTACTCTATTGTGGGGCAAGTATGTATAAAAGCAAAGCTTTTATTTTCAAAATAGCTATAAAAATATTGGGCTTGCTATTCTGAAATTTCATACAACATCGCTGGTTAGGTCTCATCCTTTCCTCTTCCTTGAAAGCAGGCAAAGAGTGAAACAGTTTCTGCACCTTGTATGACTGTTGCTTGAGTTTGTTGATTATCAAGTTAATGGAGCATTTATTGATTCATATTTACTTGGTTTTCTATTAAAGATATTAAGCAAAACAGTATGGTTGATAAAGAAGATAAATATATAACCAGTATTTCTGATTGCTATTATCAATACTTAATATTCCCCAAAATGGAATTTACATGAAATATTAAATAATTTTAAAAGTACTGTCTTATAACATTATCTGATTAAATGAAAAATTGAGACTATATGTCTAGCGGTGACTCAAAAATATAAAATCAGATAAAGGTAAACAATTTTAAGACAAAGAACGTATGATTCTTTGTCTTAAAAGCTGGGTACAGGTTTTAATTTCGTTACAGTGTCAGGGTTTATATTCTTATCCTGCCAGACAAGTTCTGAAGTCAGACTAAGTTATTGCATGTCTTCCAGAGGAATTTATGAAATCTACTGCTTCTCCTACATATCTGCTATTTTGTTATATATTAAATATTGCTTAGTTGAATATGCAATTTATATTAAATAATGATCAATAGTCAATGACTTTCATCTTTCACCTATTCATCTTCACGGCTTATAAATGTTGAGGACTGTTTTGTATTCCTACTTTTGTTTCTCCTGGTACGCCAGTGTAGTATTCCTTATAGAATCACGAGGGAATGTACCAGTAACAAATCTCAAATTTCAAAACATTCCATTTTGGAGAGTAACTAACAACATATATAGTGTTTATGTAACTGCATTGAATGGCATTGATAAATAAAAATTTTGTCAATATAGTCTCAAACATTAATTTGCAATGAGGTTTTACATTGCTTATAACTTTTATTCTTTCTAGAGTATTTCTACATTTGTGGCAAACATCAAAAAAGAAATGTACATTTAAATGTATTATAAATACGTAGGCATACAATATCATTAATTGTTTTCGATTTCAGGAGATTCTAATTCTCTATATGTTGTTTGTAATATGTATTTCTACATAGATGAGGATAGGTTTATTATGTATAGATGGATTTACAAAAGCTAAGTATACATACATATATAAATTTAACTATAATATAAAATTTTAAAATTTCTAATTAGACTTCAGCTTTCAAAATAATACTACGAAAACAACAGAAATCATCATTCACTTTAAGCACAATAAGAAATCTAAATTCTCAACAGAGTTAAATAGGGGTGTTTGTTCTTTCAACACATGTGTGTGGCAGTTGTGTGCTAGATTTTGAATTACTTAATGTGACAGTAATGTAATTTTTTAGATTATTTTCTTTCCTTTATTTATTTATGTGCTTTACATCCCAATATTCACCTATCTCTCCTTCTAGTCATCTCTCCCACAGTTCCTTCCCTTAACCCCACCCCACTTCTCCTTTGGGAAAGAGGGGCCCCCTGGGTATTACCCCATCTTGGGAATCAAGTCTTTGCAGGAATAGGCAATTTCTCTCCCATTGAGCCCAGTTAAGAGAATGGGATCCACATATTGAAAACAGATTCATGAACATCCCTTGGTCCAGTTGTTGGGGGGCATGTATGAAGACCGAGTTGTACATCTGCTACACATGTGTGAGCTGGAGTAGGGGAGAGACTAGCCCATGTTAGCTCTTTGGTTCATGAATCAGTCTTTGGGATCTCCAAGGCTCCAGATCGGTTGACTCTCACGGTCTTCTTGTAGATTCCCTCAATCCTTCCCCCAACTCTTCCATAAGACTTCCTGAGCTCCAACTAATGATTATCTATGGGTCTGTGCATCTGTTTCTATTAGCTGCTGGGTGGAGCGTCTCAGAGGAAGGTCATGCTAGGCCCTTGACTGCAAGCATAATAAAGTATCATTAATAGTGTCATGATTTATTCTTACTCATAGGCTATGTCTAAATCTGGGTCAGTCATTCTTTGGTCATTACCTCTGTCTCGGCTCCATCTTTGTCTCTGCACATATTACAGTGAACACATGTCGTTGGGTCAAAGCTTTGTGAGGTATTGCCCTTCCTCCATTCAGAGTCCTGCTTGGCTACAGGAGGTGGCCTCTTTGGGTTCCATGTTCCCTACTGTTAGAAGTCTCAGGTAGTTACCTCCATAGACACTCTGGGACCTCTTCATAGTCCCAGGTCTCTGGATGTCCTAGAGATCCCTGTTGCCCCAAACTCTGATTATTCTTACTCTCTTCTTCTCTCCCTGTAGCTAATCCTTGTGTCCCATTGAACTCACCATCTTCTCTCCCACACAGTTTCTTCCTTCTATCCACCTATATATCTACCTTATTTCCCCTTCTAAAAAGGATTCAAGCCACCTCCCTTGAGCCCTCCTTGCTATTTAGCTTGTTTGGGTCTGTGGATTGTAGAAAGGTTATCTTTTCTATGGCTAATATCCACTTATAAGTTAGTTCACACCATGCATGTTCTTTTGGGTCTGTGTTACCTCACTCAGGATATTTTCCCATTTCATCCAGTTGCCTGCAAAACCATAATGTCCTTGTTTTTAATAGCTCAATAGTAAAAAATAGTAAAATAGTAAAAGTTCATTATGTAAATGAACTTTTTTTTGGTATAAATTCCTTGATTGAGGGATATCTTGGTTGTTTCCAGGTGCTGGCTATTGCAACTAAAGCTGCTATGAACATAGTTGAGCAAGTGTCCTTGTGGGAAGATGAAGCATTTTGGGGATATATACCCATGAGTGGTATTGGCGATTCTTGAGGTAGAACTATTTCCAATTTTCTGAGAAACAGCCATTTGGTGGTTTCTTAAACTCTGAAATCTCAAAGTTGTTTATTTCCTTGGTTCTTTGGAGTGTGACTGGAAATGTCTTGGCGTGAAAGCCAGTTCAGACAGAACCATCAATGAATTTATCTCTAGAAATTCTGGTATTATCTCTTCCTAAAGAATAGATGGGAGAAAATTGCTTTGGCATTTCCTCATTATTAATTGCTTTCAGATTTATCAACATTCCAAGAAGAACTTTTACCTCCACTCAATCAGAAGGTGACCTTAAAACAATTTCAATGACTTTTTTTTTCTTTATGGTCTAGAGCCATATCTGGAGGATTTGTATATTGAAGACTATTAATGTGAACTTTCCTTTATATTCTCTATTTGCCTAAATATTTTCTATCATTTTCAGAAAGATTTGAAAGGAACATCAAAAATAACAAAGGCAAATTATGTAGTGGTTCACTTTAAATTAATTGGAAATTACTCCATAACAAAAGGGAAGTCAGGGCAAGAGCATGATGCAACCAGGAAGCAGAAAGCAATGATGTCTGGCATTCACCTTATTCCCTCTTATTTATTCAGTCCAGGATCCCATTTATATGATAGTGGTGCCTACATGTGGTGTGTTCTTTCAACTACCACAATCGAGACATTTCCTTCTAGACATACTGAAAAAAAAAATCTCCTCTTATTCTTTGTTTCATCTTGTTGACAATATTAATTACCATATCATGTTGGGACCTTCTAGGGATTAAAGGAACCAGGAACAACAAGGAACGATGGTAGCCTGAATCTCTTGTAATTGTTCAATTTAAGAATACTATTGAAGAAATTTTAGCAAGGTCCCTAGAAAGATGGTTAACAAAGAAAGGTGTCTCAGTGGTTTTGTTTGCACTCTGATAAAGATTAGGAAGAGTGGTGCTCAATATCTCACATATCTTCACAGCAGTATGCATGCTCACAGCTACCTTCCAGTGCAGCTCAGTTACTTAGAGGGAGTAAAAGCATTTTGCTCACATAGAAAAATTGGACGGCTACAATTTAGTAGTGAATTTACAATTATTAATATTTATGCCAATAATAGCTTAATGGTGCATCTGTTAATATATGTGGAAAGAAAATGTTTATAGACAAATGCATAAAAGTGAAAAATAAACATATAACCAAGGAGGATCCTCTATTGAATAGACAATATAAAGCCATATTGAATAAAGGACCATTTTTAGTGACCATAATATTTATTGCTCACTTGTATATGATTTCATTAGTGGCAACTGAGAACAGCAATTGGCACTGCAGCAAACAGGCAAACAGTCTGCAAGTATAAAATAAGGGCCATGAAAAGGACATTTTTTTTCCTTTTGTAATCTTCAGTTGCAGAAATTTACACATTTAAGTAACCATCTGTTTTCTTCAGGAAGGAATCATTTTCATTTCTCTCTCTCATCTTGCAAACAGCTGTCAGCCAGGAGAGTGGAGAGGATATTTATTGCTCACATCACATGAAGTCTGGGACAGTCTCCAGCAATCCTGAAGTTTCAAAGCTCCCTCTATCAGTTAAGTCGCTTTTCTTTTTCTCATTCATCATTCTTCTCTTCTGTTGTATGTTTTCTTTTTGTAGCTTTTGTTACTGCTAGCCAGATCTTGGACAATGCTGTTGGATGCCTATTTCCCTTACAATTATTTCAATCAATAATTTTTCTTGAACCCTACTTCTAAATTGCCTTAGGTATCATTTTGCATTTATGATTAAAATGTACACTTTTCAACACTTTTTACAAGTTGGTAAATACAGGTCAAAAATATCAACATTACATAAATTTCTATCATGCTACATTCAGAACTCATTTTGCACAGAAGGTCATAATTAGGATTTTGTTAGATTTAATGGTTTTTAATTTTATAATGATTAAATATTTTTCCTAGGCATATTGTAGTTCCCTCATAGGTTTCTTAAATTGAGTTAAAAATACTACAAACATTTTACAAATATTAGGAAAGCAATTTGATTATTTTAAGTAGCTATATTTGTAAAATCAAATTTCCTTTAAAATGGTGTTATTCAAGAAGCCTTCCTATAAATTTTCTAGTCAGTCCATACCTCAGAAAAATCTACTATAAATTTATTGTACCTAAAATTAGCATCTTACATAAATGAAATGATTCATGTTGCCTCAGAACTCGTTAGTAAAAAGCTGCTCATTGATCACATGCTTTATAGAGTTCTTATTTAGCAATGAAAACACAGAAACCTAAATTTTAAGTACAGACATGATAACCTAATAATTTTACAAGTCAAGAATTATATACAGAAGTCATTGTTGTCATTGATAATGCACTGTCAAGATAGTAGACTGGAAAAGTGCTCCACAGGATTACTTGTGACCCAAAGTAAAATGTAGTATACTAAGCCAGAAATTAGATTTAAAAAATTACCAGAATTAAAACAACAGTAGCAGCAGCAGCAGCAGCAGCAACAACAACAACAGCAAAAAAATATCCAAGAAAATAATCAAGAGTCTTTAGAACAAATCATGTAACTGTGAAAATAATGTGACAATATTAAGAAATTCAGTGGCATGATTATTCAGTGTCATGCAGTCAACTTAAGAGACAGAATCTTTGCTTACATTCCAAATCTAAAATGTGTGTAGTCTCAAATCTCTACTAACTGGAAAACAATAAAATTATGATTGTGAACATTTTACAGATATGGGCAAGGCTTTTGTATTACTGCTTCTTATAGTTTTAAAGTCATTTGTAGATTCTAATTCTAAAAAAAAAATCAATATTGCAGGGAGTCAGAGAGACTGAAGTAGTGCATAAGTGTATAACATTGCATAGAAACAATTTCATCCAAGTAAAGCACTTTCTGCAAGGCGGATATTGGAAAATTCCTGGAAGTAGTATGCTCTTTGTATCATGCTGTCATTTATTTTATATTATCCAAAAATCAAACACTGTTGCTACTGGGAGGTAAGCATAAGAATTCTATGTTCTTTGAATGCAACTGGCTTGAGAAAGCACAGAGTGCTATACTCTTAAAATGACTTTGTGATTAGCTAGCATGGGTAAAGTATTCAAAAATACTCTGAGCAGAGGGTGTACAGAGAAATGATAATGCCCCATCTTCTTTGTTAACAAAGTAATGAGTCCAATAAATAATTTGTAGACTGTAAAGGTTAATACATAAAAGTAAATAAAGGCAAAACAAAACATGACAAACCAACAAGCTGCCTATTTTTAATGAAATTTAGTGTAAAATGAAATGAAGGATATATCATTAGCCATACTAGGAAAATCACTACCACAATTTCTACATAGCAACAGAGGATTATCTCTAGGAGACTAATAGATATGAAAAGCCAAAAGGGTGTAATCTCTTCTTATATACTGTAGCTGTGAATTAGTTAAACCAATTTGGCTCCACACACACACACACACACACACACACACACACACACACACACACACACACACACACACACACCAGCTAATTTTGATATACCTTGACTGAGTCAACTTCTGGACATTTCTCAACCTCCCAGCTTCTAGCACATATTTCCCTCTGGTATTCCTGGCCTATCACCTTTCTAAATCTATGCTTTATCTTTGCTGCCCTATTAGCTTCTGGGCAGTCCTCCATTCATAGGGCTGCTTTCCCTTTCTACCTACATTGTTGGATGGTTTTTTCTTCTTAGCTCTTAAATCTGATCCTTCTCCCTCTCAGTAATGGTGATCTCTCTGTCTCTTCCTCTCTGTCTCTGTCTCTGTCTCTCTCTCCCCTTCGCTTTCTTTCTCTTGTGCCCAGCCCTGTGCCCATGCAATTTAAAAGTTCTGCTTCCATTTTTCTACCCAGCCATTGGCTGTACAGCAATTCTTTATTGTCAATCAAAGTCAGCTGTAGACAGGGACTCTCAGGTCTGGAAGCACAGCATTGGGTGCTAAATTAAGACAAAACCTTTGAACCAATTCTCATCATCTCCCCTTTTCTGTCCAAATTTTTAAAAAAGCAGATTTTATCTCAGATACAAATTGAGCATAATCATAACAATTATATAAATTACAAAGTATGGTATATAATTAACATCTAGTCCATCATATTTGTCAATTAGATAAAGTGCTCTACTATTTAACCTGACTTGAAGAGTTTACAATTTTATGTTCTGACTTTAATTTGTATTATCATCTGAAAAACATGCTTTCTATACCATCTTCTCAATGTTAAACAACTTGAGTTTGATTATTTGTTTTTAACTGCATCAGAAATCTAAGAATGAATTAAATATTACTTAGAGATATAGAAAGCAAAAAACAAAGCTTTCAAAACATAACCAATTTGTAGACACAGCTGACTACCTGGACAGATCCTCATTCATCAAAACATTGGAGTCATCAGTCTTTAGCCTTCTGGCCCGAAACTTCTGATAGACTTTGAAATTAAGCAGAAATTATTAAGGACTTGCTTATCTATCTTGGCAGAGCTCAACTGTTGACTAACCTGCATTGTGTGTCCTTTCTTGGACAGTATTATTTTGTCTGTGGATGAATAGGTTAGTTTTTGTCCAATGGTTATTTTGCATTAAGAGAAGCAACTCCATAGGAGTAGGAGGTTGTGATGCTCAGTTTCTTCTTTTAACCAAGACAGAGGTACTATCAGGAGTATACATGTTTCTAATCAAATGATTTATATGTCTAAATCAGTTATTGGGCTGCTCCCCCACAACAGCAGATCATGTTATCTGTTCTGTTTGATCTTCTTGAGTTTTCCTTTTCTGTCATTAGCCAAGATTTTTAGGGGATCTTTCTCTAGCATCTCTGATCCATATTACTTTGAAAGGGGCCCAAAGCCTGTTCTCCTTTCCTGCTAACAAATACAGAGCCTCATTCTCCAGATAGCATGACCTTGGTCCAGTAACCAGAAATCATTAAAGTTACAGAATGAATCAAATTAATAGCTTGACCTCTCTCCCAGAGGGTTTTTTCATATCATAAATACTACCAGGTTTAAAATCATCTTAATTTTGATAATTAAAACAATTCAAAGCAATCAAAACAATCTAAACAAATATTATCATCTGTTGGGAGAGTGCTCCTCCACTATCTCCTGTTTTGTTTTTCCACGATTAATTTTCAATAGTGAGATCAAGGCCTAAGTTTCTACCATGTGACATAGGTTAGACTGCCTATTCTCTGCTTCTCTACTTATAATTTAAGATTAAAAACTCAATTATTTATTTATCTAATTATACTTAAATCTTCCCTTACATGGAGATAAGTACCTCTATGGGTTCATATGCTCCCTTCTCATTAACTTGAATTAGCATAAGCTTCTTTATACACTGAGCTTAGTTTATTGTACTTACTTCCTGCTTCTGACCTATAATTTAAGATCAAAAGCCTAGAATACTTTTTTCCATGTATACTTAAGAACATTTATGCAATTTCCATCTTACATTTTTTTATCCTTAAAAACAATGAAATCAAACTTTATCCATCTCTGTCCTTTTATTATATGCTTGTTGGAGGCCAGTAGCCTCTACTTTCTGCCTCTGTCAACCTTCCTAGCAGCCTGTCATTTTACACAGCAGTGGCTCTCAGAACCTCGGAATTCAAACACTCTGACACAGCTAGAAAAGTTTAAAAAGGCCAGGGTAAATTCTTCCTCCACACCCCCACCCTGCCCCACCCCCATGGCAGTGTTCTTGTTTCTTGACTTGCCCAGGAACCACATGACTAGTCTCAGCTTACTGAAAACCATTTTCTCCTTCTCCTAAACTTATATCTGGTGTGTCTGTATTTCATCCAAGAACCCCTAAATATTTGTGTTTTTAGTTAACCGTTTTGGATAGTGTCAGGTCATGCACATGTGCTTTGCACCCACCAAAGAGCTCTCTGGATTTGCTAATGAAAGAGAGATACAGGCCAGATAATTTTGATAAAATGAAATAAATTAATAAATAAATTAGAATTAATAAATTGTAATGGAATTTATTCCATTACAGTGGCTGGGTGTTTCTAATCCTAAATCTCGCGGCTTGCATATATTCGCCCCTCTAACGTTCCTCAGTTAACTTGCTAAATCAACATTCCCATCTCTGCTGTCCCAGACCCAATGGAAGAGTGACCCCTAGGGCCACTTTCAAATTCTTACATGGCTAGTCGCTTTCTTTCCTGTAGCTTTACATCTAATCTCTCTGTTTCCCCATCATGCGGATTCCCTCCTCTCCTACCTTGGTTCCTTGCTCCACAATCTAAAAGTCATGCTTCTTTCACCCTGCCCAACAATTAGCTGTTGGTAACTTTATTTCCCAGTCAGCGCCAACTGGGAGCAAGCTTTCAGTTTCTGAATGGGCAGATTCCCATGTGATTGTGGGAGCCTAATTAAGACAAAGAATTTGAACCAATTCCCTAAATACACATTGCATATTTATATATTATGTATATAAATTCTAGAGGTAAATAATTTCAGTATTAACAAGAAAAATGAAAAGGCTAGATAAGTAGGCATTATCCTAAATTGTTTGAGGAATGGTAAGAAAACATCCCTATGTGATCAATACATATGCAGAAATACTTTCCTTTTCTGTGTATGTTTTTGCTCAAAGACAATTATGCGCCTGGATGAAGAAGGGAAGATATCTGGATCTGAAAATTAATGTGTATAATTCCAACTTTTCCCATTTATAAGGTAAACTTTACTAAAGAGAAGCAGTAAAAAGCACAGGAAAGTATGCTTACCAAAAAAACAAAGGACTGAAAAAGGCAGAATTCTGTTTCTGTTAGATTTTAGATAAATTGAAACAGAAACATTTTATAAATTAATATTATACATGTGAGTTCTAGTATAACAATCTTTCATTATGGAAGCTAGTATTTAGGAAACATAGGCTAAGATTACAGCACCTTAAAAATTTTTTTACTCATTTCTCAACAGAACTCTTAACCATATGATGGAAATTTGCTTATGTAATCTTTTGAGAATACTTAACATTGGGAAACAAATTTCACTTTCCACAATGTCCCCTATTTGGAAAGAATGCTCAGTAATTTGTGTCTCTACTTCAGTCAGTTGCCATATGAGCTATATTTAATTTGGCAGGTGACTTTGAGGAGGCACCTCCCAAAATGTAAAGGAGGAGACACTTGTAGGTATGTCACCTGAACATAAATAGTAGATTCCTCTTGAAAGACAGATATGGAAGAGGTGCTACTGAGCTGACCACTGTGCAGTTCTAGGGCCTGGAAAATAGTTGTCTGTAGTGTGTCAAGAAATCCATGATATGCTTTTCCTTTAAAGAGTCTTGAAATGAATGATAGTACCAATGCTATAGTAATTCTTAGCTTTGAACAACACTACACATAACCTTTTCCTTCTACTGATTATTTATTTTCACTTTCATCCTCAGCTACCAACTTTGCTGGTCTCTGAGAATTCCAAGAAGACTTGGTAATTAATCTTTCTTTATATTCTATTAGCCTAGGCATAGTTACTATATATGCCTTTTGGTAAAATTATGCCTCAATAAACACTAACAGAGTCTCCAACCTTAATTATTTGGGTCTCATGTGTTTTCGATGTACTTTCTCATATCTCCATTGAATTATAGAGCACTTGAGTTTTTTGATAACCTGGGTAAATGTTCATTGTTATGATAGTTATTGTATATTTTTCTATTTCTTCTTGCATGAAAAATATGAGTACTCAGATAAAAGCCTTTGAGACTCATTTTGTGGAATACTAATTGTTTTGGCAAATGTCTAAACATTTGAGAAATACAGTTTTTTTTCCACAGATGGTTCAGAGTTGCAAGCTTGAAACGTACCAGGTTGTTTCTAGAGAGTGGGAATGATAACATTTATTATGATGTACATTGCCCTTTTTCTCATAATACTATATCTTGGGACATATAGCCATAGTAAGAAGATAGAAAGAATGTTCACCTTGTTCCTTACAGGACAGTATCCCAACATTAGATGACTAGACTATAATTAAAGTGTGTCTAAGCCATTGTTCTAATTCTGAAATTGTCATCAAGCCATGACTGGTATATTATGGGATATAACCATTTGGATTATAGAGTTGAAAATTACCACATCATAGTCACATTTAATCGAGTCTTTCTATACCAAATGACACTTTATAAAATATTTATCTTAGATTTTTGTTACACAGATCTAGCACTGACCTCCTTTGTGCTTTCCTAATGATATCTATTGAAATGCAGGCAAGTCACAGAGAACATAGGATAGAAGAGAGTTTATAATAGTGCAGAATGAAACACACTCAAAGCACAAGTGAGGTTGATGGCCATGTGATCATGGTAAAAGAAAATGCTCATGGTGTCAAGGAGACAGTTGTGACATAAAATAATCTGCTGTAGCATGAGTAGAGAGTAGTGAAAAGACATTCTTATGAGGTCACAAGGGAAAATTGGCAAAGATGATAAGGAAGAAAAACCATCTCATGGCATGAGAGTGGATAATGGCTGGAGTGACTATTATGTCAACCTATACTTTATTTTAAAAATTATAAGCTTTACTGAAGTTTCTAGAGAACAAAGCTTGTTTGAGGTATTTTTTCTGCACAGGTAATTGGGAGGCTTCCTCAGTTAATTTGTAATTACTTAGTGAACATGTAAAGATTGTGTCCTAATATATTATTTGTTTGTTTGGGTTTTTGCTTTTGTTTTGTTTTGTTATTTTCAACAACACAAAATAGATTCGTTTGGGAAGCGAAAACTTGGAAAACTGTTTCAGTCAAATTGCTCATAGGCAAGTATGTGAGGGGGGCATTTTCTTAATTAATAATTCGCATGCAGAAGCTTATCCCATTTAGTGTGGTGTCGTTCATGGGCCAGTGGTCCTTGGTGGTATTTTAAAAATGAATATTCCATGAGAGAAAGTCAGTAGGAAGGATTCTTCCTTCCTTGTTTTATTCTCCATGAAATGTTACTAGCAATATGCAAATCAAGCAAGCACTTTCCTCCCCAAATTTTCTTTTAGTTGTAGGATTTATTAAAGCAATAGAAAGCAATCTAGGTAGAAGGGGTCAACAGGCATGACTCTGTTTTTAACTGTAAAGCCTACAATGTAGAGCCTCACAGTCGATAGTGACCAGGTGGATATTACAGGGAATCACATCTCTAAATGGTAAAGGAATAGAGATACCATTCTTTTGCCATCAACTGAAGTTCTACAGTTTTATACCAAATTTTACAACAGTTAAATATGTATTTTTAATGATATTAAGTTTGATGGTATCTTGTAAAATATCAAAATGTCTTAACCTAAAAACAGACAGATTTGCATAAATCTCATGATTTAGTAAGAATAAAATATGGTAATCTAAATAAATAGTATGCTTTTAAACGTTGCTGCCATCTTATTTGATAAACTTGTCTCTCTAAATTTCCTTAATGTCTGTTGTTATTTTATTGAGGAGGCTAAGAATCTCAAAAAGAAGACGTATTTTTTCCGTGTAGCAGTAAACATGCATATAATTGATATTTTAATGTTGGTAATCATTTTTCATGAATGAAATGTGAAGACTAGAGGATAGAGATCAAAATTAAAGAAGCATATTGTTTCGTGCTATATACTAAGATGAAGATTGGCTAAATGCTGTTGGGGAAAGGCTAATACAGGATCTTAAATAGTTACATGGTAGTGCAGTGACTGGAATTTTACAAACTTGGGAAGCAAAAGTAGGAATATAACAATTTGAGATTTTCTTGGGCTATATATTGAACTAAAAACTAACTCATACAACATCTGAAGACTCAGTCTAAAAATGAAAAGTAACTTGACATCTCAGGCTGTAACTAGTGATGTTGCACTTGAGTAACCTGTAAAGGCTACAGATTCAAACTCAACCACTACAAAAGTGAGTGAACTGAAACCCAAAGTAATACTTATATCAGTGGATATAAATCAGTTCACTATATTATTCTTTTAAATATTTATTTTACACTTTGGGGGATATATGTGTGTGTGTGAATTTCTGTACATTTGCACATACATGCACAAGAATGACAGAAGAGGTGTCATTTCACCAGGAACTGAGGTTACTGTCACTTGAAAGAGAATGATTATGGCTTATTCCTGGATCATGGGTCACCATTACAACCCACTTTTCTTTATTTTTATTCCACACAAGCTTCAATAGGGTTTACTTTATTTGTTTGTTGTTTGTATGTTTTATTTTTTGGGGGGGGAGGGTGGGGGGAGGGGTTGTTTCTTATTGGTTTTTAAATTTCAAAATAGAAAATGTTTTAAGACAACACTTTGCTTTAAGTATAGAAAGGTTTTATTTTAAACCGGTGTTGAATTATTGTGAAGAGAATGAAATTGGAGTATAATTTGTTAGGACTAAATGAAAATATTTTGATTAGAAGCCGTAGATGCCTAATGTTGACTTATAAGGTAGAATATTACCCCTTTAAACTATTGGTTGTATTTGCCAGATGCTGTAGGTACAGAAGATATTTTACCAAGTGAAGAGAAAGGAAATTATTTAGGAGGGTCACTGTTATCACAAGGGCTCCTGTGATAATGTCACAGAAGGAATCAAAAAAAAAAATCCAAAGAAACTTCTACGGTGGAAAAATACATAGTTTGTAATTTTGACTCTGGAGAAAGAACTGTGACCCAAGGGTTCTTGGCAACTTCAGTAAAATATAGTAGTACAAGGAATAGATGCTTTGCTTGTGTTACTGAAATCATAGCCCTTTTGACCCGAGCCAGATTTCGACCCTCGTATCAATAAAGATATAGTAGGCACTTCTTCCATTAAATTGATATCAACTTTTATAACCACAATGAGAAATCAGTTCACTATGTTATTCTTTTAAATACTTATTTTACTACTTTGGGAGATATATATGTGTGTGCATTTCTGTACATTTGCATCTATGTGCCCAAGAGGGCCAGAAGGTATCAGTCATATACTTAACAGGAGCTGAAGTTACTGTCACTTTTGAGACTCCCAGTATAGTAATGGGAGCCAAACTTAGGTCTCCTATAAAAGCAGCATTTAAATATTTATAGTCACTGAGCCTATCCAGATTCCTACTCCATGTATGTTGTTGTTGTTGTTGTTGTTGTTGTTGTTTTGAGGCACTCTTAAATATTTTTGAAGTAAATAAATGTATAAAAATAGGCTTTAAGTTCCATGGATATTTTCAGCATTTTTGCACCATCATTTTTAAAACATGTTTAAAAGTAAGTTCAAAATAAAATATACCAGTAATTATTCTGAAGTTAACAGAATATGCCATTTTGTATCCTGAAACTTGTTTTTTCATGTTCATGTGGAAAAATAATTCACACACATAGCAAACTTGTACATCTTTTTAATAATCCATCTAGGTTTGTCTGTATAGTGTGAAATCCAATCCATGTAATGCTAGCATACATATACATTTAAAAGATGAAAAATAGAAATGACAAGATAATAGAACACTTACAATTTGAATATCTACGACAGAGTTTAGAAGCTCATGAGATCATGCTGTAGTTCTTTGGGACTTTTACTTCTCTCCTTGTAAACTGCTTTATTAGATGATCAGCAGAGATCTTACCCTTTTGGAGTGATATTTCTCCTCTTTCGATTGTAAGCTTGTTTTGCTGTTAATGACAAATGCAGCACAGAATCAGTTAGATGCTACGGAGTATGATATTGAATTAGCAATAGGATTAATCCTCATTGTGTATTCCCAACCTGATTCTATGTGCTGCCTTTTTATGTCTCCTGAGCATTAGGGCTTATTAAAATTGTCTACTTCTGTAGCATTTCATTTAAAGGTATTAGGATGTGAATGTATTTCTCTTCTCAACTTGCCAAGATGATGAACGGAAATTATATGATCATTTAGTTAATGACATTAACTTATCTGTGTGAATATGTATTTTACAAAATCACATGCTGTTATGGCAGGAGACAAGATGAAGTTTCTTAGATTTTCAAAAAATCAGGTAATATACATGACACAACTAAAGAGTCATTCTCTTGAATGAGTCTATTTTAATCTCGGAGTGATGACACCAGTATTGTGGATTTTCCTATTAGAATGAAATGGGAAACAGCACCATTCTATTTGTTAAAATGGCTGCCTCCTTTTCAGTTTACTGCCTTCACACACTCCAAGTGACCTAACCTATTATTTTAGTATGCTGGAATTTGCAAGAAGACCAAGGAGAAATAAGAAACATAGACACTGCCTTTAATGGGACACTACTGGCCAACATTAAAAAATGTACATGCAAAAAACCTTAACTTTATGAAACTGAAAACTTCCATCTGTTTCTGTGTGTACATGTGTATGTCTGTGTGTGTGTGTGTGTGTGTGTGTGTGCATGAGCACGCCTGAGCATGTGCGTGCTTGCGCACACGTGTGTGTGCTTGCATATGTGTGTGCGTGTGTGCGTGCGTGTGTGTATGTGTGTATGTGTGTGTCATTTTATTGGTAGCAAAACACCCTGGAATCACTGATTTTGTGAACATGTTTTTCTCTGTGTATAGTATAATTAAGTATCAGAGGGAAAATGTAGGCTAATTCCAATGATTGTATCTTTGTCTTCTTCCGTACACGTAATTCTTTAAAATATAATATTATAAATTATTTAAAGTATGTCTTGGAATTCGATTTGATCCTGATTTATTTGGTACCTGAAACCTGTCTAGAAAACTGTCCATTTCCTCCAGATTTTCCATTTTTGTTGAATATAGGCTTTTGAGTAGGATCTGATACTTTAATTTCATCAGTTTCTGTTATGTCTCCTTATTCATTTATGATTTTTGTCGATTTGGATATGGTCTTTGTGCCCTCTGGCTAGTCTGGCTAAGGATTTATCTATCTTGTTCATTTTCTCAAGCAATCAGTTCCTGATTTGTTGATTCTTTGTATAGTACTTTTTGTTTCTACTTGGTTGATTTCAGCCCTGAGTTTGATTATTTTCTGCTCTTTACTCTTATTGGGTATAATTGCTTCTTTTTGTTTTTTGAATGTAGAGCATTCAGGTGTGCTGTCAAGCTGCTGGAGTTGGCCCTCTCCAGAATTTTTTTTTTTGAGCCAATCAGAGCTATGAGTTTTCTTCTTAGCACTGCTTTCATTGTGTACCATAAGTTTGGCTATGTTGTACCTTCATTTTCATTAAGTTCTAAAATGTCTTTAATTTCTTCCTTTATTTCATTCTTGACCAAATTATCATTGAGTAGAGCTTTGTTCATCTTCCATGCACATGTGGGCTTTCTGTTGTTTCTACTGTTATTGAAGATCTTCCTTAGTCACTGATGATCTGATAGGATGCATAAGATTATTTCAATCTTTGTGTATCTGTTGAGGCCTGTTTTGTGACTCATTATATGGTCAGCTGTGGAAAAGGTACCATGAGGTACTGAGAGGAAGGTATATTCTTTTGTTTTAGGATGAATTGCTCAATAAGTATCTGTTAAATCAATTTTGTTCATGACTTCTGTTAGTTTCTCTCTGTCTCTGTTTAATTTCTATTTCCACGATCTGTCCATTGATGAGAGTGGGGTGTTGAAATCTCCCACTATTATTGTGTGTAGTGCAATGTATGCTTTGAGCTTTAGTAAAGTTGTGTGTTTTTTGTTTTTGTTTTTGTTTTTAATGAATGTGGGTGCCCTTGAATTTGGAGCATAGATGTTCAGAATTACATCATGGTAGATTTTTCCTTTGATGAGTATGAAGTGTCCTTCCTAATCCTTTTTGATTCTTTCGGTTGAAGGTATTTTTTTTTTTTTTAGTATTAGAATGGATACTCGAGCTTTTGGGGACCATTTGCTTAGAATACTTTTTGCAGCCTTTTACTCTGAGGTAGGGTCTGTCTTTGTCTCTGAGGTGTGTTTCCTGAATGCAGCAAAATTCTGGGTCTTATTTACATATCCAGTATAGTAGTCTATGTCTTTTTATTTGAGAATTAAGCATATTGATATTAAGAGATATTAAGGAGTGGTGATGGTTGTTTCCTGTTATTTTTGTTGTTAGAGATGGAATTATGTTTAAGTGGCTATCTTCTTTTTGGTTTGTTGAAAGATTACTTTCTTGCTTTTTCTAGGGGATTGTTTCTCTCCTCATGTTGGAGGTTTCTATCTATTTTCCTTTGCAGGACTAGATTTGTGGAAAGATATTGTGTAAATTTGGTTTTGGCATGGAATATCTTTGTTTCTCCATCTATGCTAATTTAGAGTTGCTGGATATAGTAACCTCAAATGGTACTTGTGTTCCCTTAGCGTCTGTATGACATCTACCCAGGATATTCTAGCTTTCATAGACTGTGTTGAGAAGTCTGGGGTAATTCTGATAGGTCTGCCTTTATATATTACTTGTCATTTTTCCCCTCCTGCTTTTAATATTCTTTCTTTGTTTTGAGTATTTGGTGTTTTGACTATTATGTGTCGAGAGGAATTTCTTTTCTGGTCCAATCTATTTAGAGTTTGGTAGGCTTCTTTTATGCTCATGGGCATCTGTTTCTTTAGGTAAGGGAAGCTTTTTTCTATAATTTTAGTGAAGGTATTTACTGGCCTTTTAAGTTGGGAAACTACACCATCTTTTTTACCTATTATTTTTAGGTTTGATCTTCTCATTGTGTCCTGGATTTCCTGGATGTTTTAAATTAGCAGCCTTTTGCCTTTTGCATTTTGACTATTATGTCAATGTTTTCTATGTTATCTTCTGTGCTTAAGATTATTTCTTCTATCTCTTGTATTCTGTTGGTGATGCTTGCATCCATGACTCCTGATCTCTTCCCTAGGTTTTCTGTCTCCAGGGTTGTCTCTCTTTGTGATTTTTTTTATTATTTCCATTTTCCTTTATAAATCCTGGATGGTTGTGTTCAATGCTTTCACCTGTTTTGTTGTGTTTTCCTGTAACTCTTTAAGGGATTTTTGTTTTTCCTCTTTAAGTACTTCTACTTGCTTACCAGTGTTGTCCTATATTTCTTTAAGAGAGTTATTTATGTCCTTCCTAGAGCCCTATATCATCATCATTAGATGAGATTTTAAATCTGGGTTTTGCTTTTCCAGTGCGTTGGGGTATCCAGGACTTGGTTCTGATGATGCCAAGAAGCCCTGGTTTCTGTTACTTAGGTTCTTGCGCTTCCCACTTGCCATATGGATGTCTTTGATAGGAGTTGGTCTTGCTGTCTCTGCTTGTAGCTTGTCCCTCCTAAGGGCCTGTGTGCCTGTGATATTAGGAGTGAGAGCACTCCTGTAATCCCATCTCTCTCCTGGTGGGATTTGGGTATGAGGGGTTGTGAAACAGCCTTAACTCTGCACTCAGATTGAGACTGGATGTATCCTGTCCTAGACTACTTAATTGTTCCTATAGCCTATATTCTCCTGTTGAGTTGGAGAGTTATTGGAGTGAAAGTGGTGCCTCATTTGTGGGCTCAGGAGTGAGAGCACTCCTGGAAGACCAGCTCATTCTAGGCAGGACCTGGGTACAGAGGTTTGTAGGACCTCCCAAGTTCCAGGCCACAGATGGATATAGGAAGCATCCTGTCCCAGGCTGCTTTGCAGTTCCTGTGCCTGTGTGCTCCTGGAGGTTGCTCTTTGGACAGTTATTAGAGCAAAAGTGGCATATCACCTGTGGATTTAAGAATGAGCACTCATGGGAGATCAGAGCTCTCCTGGCAGTATTTGGGCACAGATGGAGACTAGATGGATCCTCAACCAGTAAAATCTTTAAGGAAAGATGCTACATAGACTAAATAGTTTCTCTACAAAATTCAAATGCTGAAGTGCTGCTTCATGTACTAGTACCCTAGTATCGAGCTTAATTAGAACAAGAACTTCAAACAGGCAATCAAGAATAAGCCAGGCTGACCTTAGTAAGTCAGTAGAAGCATGTACCTTTTACTTGATGTGACCAAGGTTAATATTGGGAATGGCATTTTGTTGTTATTGCTTTCTTTTCTTCTTTTCTTTTTCTTTTCTTTTTTTTTTAAACTGAGGCATGCTATGCAGTGCTGACATTCCAAAGAATCACTGATGCTCTTCATGCAGCTCACCATTCTGGACAAAACATGGCAGGAGCAATAAACATGACTGAAAAATAGATTAATCAATATTTAAGGAATGTAAAAATTGAGTTAGCAATAGTAGTGGATGTCAGAAGACATATTTAGTGTGATAGGTGTTATGTGTATAAGATGATGAGAGATGTTAGTAAAGGGGACAATCACTTTTAGTCCAGGCTGGTAACAAAAAAGTGGCAGTACTTTTTCTCCATATCCTGAGAGCTGGAATCACAGGCATGCTTTCCCCTTTTAGACTGAGATAATGAACTTGTGTATGCATAAAGATCTTCATAGTCTTGGAGAGTTGGCCATGAAAAGTGACAGCAAAGAAATAGATATCTGCAAACCAAGGAGAAAGGTGTCAGAAACTACCAAATACTATGGCATTCAAGCCTCCAGAGCTGTGGGAAAAATAATGTCTGTGATATTTTGCTATGACAGCCCTAGTCGTTTGCATAATAAGAAGAGCCTATTTGAGTCTGGAATGATGAATGTATTGGAAAGAGAGAATTAATGGCCACAGGATTTTTTTGTATGTAACAGATATCAAATTGTTTTAAAATAAGAACACACATACATACTTGCACAGGAGACACCAGAATCTGAATAGCAGAATAAACCAAAAAAAAAATTGGAAATTTAGACTTATTTCTAAATCAGTATATGGATTCTATATTAGATTTACATCATAAAGATATAGGTGAGTCATCTGAATATACTGCATAGGGCAATACAGAGCAAAGAAGTGGACCCAATGGATTCTCTAAGTTCATAAAAGTACCTATGCTAACCATAACTTTACACTTAGAGACAAAAGTACCAAGTTGTATACCCACCTAAAAAGCAGGTCAAGTATTTTAATGTTGTTTTGACAGTGTTCATTGTATAGTTCTTGGTTTATTTGTGACTCTTTATTTAAATCAGTTTTGTCTATAAATCATAAAGATCTACCTGTCTTTGCTTCTGAGTACTCCGATTAAAGGCATGATCTACTACAGGTAGACTGATAGTCTCCTTTCTATCAAATAGGAAGCATAGGCTTTTATAATAGTAGACAAAAGCAAGAAAGCATTGATTAATGTGGCAAGAAATAAGCATTTAAGATGCTGGTAAGTAGGAAGTCACATTGTTGACCTTGGGCTCTCAGAATTTCCTAAGGAGCCTTCTTTCTGCAAGGAACAATGCATCTTATATGAATTGTTACAGGCATATTCAGCTTGACATTCTTTGGATTTAGCTTTCTCCATGAACATATCTGTCCACAATGTCTTAACGTTTTCCTTAACCTTATAGAAGAACATGAAGAACATCAGAAGGTAATTTCTGCTTGTCCATCTTTCAAGCAAGAACTTTACATCTAAGGAACTGAGAAAACCTTGAGTAAAAAAGAACAGATGAAAATATATATGCAACTAACTTTACATGGACTTGACAGGCTATATGTAGGAATATACATGTGTGTAGAGATCCATGTATGTAGAGAGTAACAATTAGTAAAGGAGAACATGAAATTTAAGGAAGCAGAAAATGTTATATGGGAGGGTTTAGAGAGAGGAAAAGGAAAAAAATTAATTTATGTTATAATCTCAAAAATAAAGTAAAATGCATTTAAAAATAAAAGATAACCCCTGGAAGAAACAAAGCTTTCCAGATATGGGTGAAGCTTGGAGGGACGACAAAGCCTCCTTTGGTTTGATTGTGGACATTAGCTCCATATGTAAAAATTAGCAAAAACAGCATTTTCTTCCTGGATGCTTATAGTCTGAGACTGATTACCTATGGAGACCTCTTACCAGGCTAGCTTGCTCTCTCAGCTACACAATACCTAATAAATATGCTGAGGTTCCAGGTCATGGTAGCTGATGCCATTCTGTCAGAGTGTGCATGACACACTTGACCCCAGCTTTTCTATGTGTGTCTGCATGTCTGTCTTTTTTCCCTTGCTGAGGCAGAGGCCTTGAGACCCAAGGTCCACAGGTCAGGGCTTTAAAAGAGATGTGCTGCTTTCCCATTTTAATGACCCTGAGGTATTCTTTGGAAGTTGAGTAACATCTATTTTTGTGCAAGCCATGTTGATGGATTGAGGTGAATGCCCATAGGAGATCCACCAAAGACAGAATGATTCAAGCTGCATTCAGAGCCCTTGGTGAACTCTGCCAAATGTCAACATTCTCCTTCTGAGAAACATGGGATTTTTCTCATTAGAGGTGGTAGAAGAGACCTAGGAGTGCTTAAATACATGCTGTGGAAAGATCTTCAGAGTGGCCATAATCCAGTGGCCAGATGCTGAATGAAATACTTCCTAGAATTCCTTCAAGAAGGCAAAGGCAGAACTTCTGTTGTTGCAAGTTCATGCTGATCTCCTGGCTTAAGTTTTTCATCACACAGAATAGTCAGTTTAGGAAAACAAATCAGGGGAAATGGTAGATTCTCATCTTCTCATTTTTTGTTATTATTTTTACTCTTAGCTATTTGAATTTAGGATATTTAGGCATAATGATAGAAATATGCATATAGAATGCTTGGAGCAGTAGTATTGCTTTGTCTCCATGTTAAAAGAGCCAAACTATACAGAGTTGATCCCAGCTTTAAATTATAAGATTAATCAGATGGACCACTGGCATAATAAATTCATTGTAATGTTTTTGTGATTTCAAAGGTGACAAAGAAAGCAGCAGATGTTATTCTTAGACACTTTATATGAACAAATTTATTTATAAATGGAATGGTTTCAAATTCTCAATGCTGTTTGTACAGTGAGCTCTCTTCAATGTTTAAATAATATAATCCTTCAGCATTAATGTTAAGTTTGGTTAGTGATTAGTGAAGCAAAATAATCTCTAAAGAACTATGATGTTTACTTAACATCATTATAGAGGAATTACTTCTGGTAAACTTAAAACTTTTTCTTCTGGTAACACAACCCTTTTGTAAGTTTTTCTTATCTTTGGCTTGCCATGTGGAAAATGACATTTGAAAAATTTACTCAAGTCAATGCTTTTATTTGGATGATGGAATTGTGATGAGTAATTATGACATGTAAACCTTATTCCAGAGTGTCATATCATCTACACTTATCCATGGACGTGGTATTTTGTTAAAATATAATCTAAGAAACTAAACAGTACTTGACACTTTTGAGACTTTTAAGTAAGTCTGATTAGGAAAAAAAAAGGAAAAATGTTATTAAGAAACTAATATTGATGGTATTATTCTTTAGTTATTCTATGTATCTATTTACTTTGAGGTAAAACTAGTCATCTTCAAAGTAAAACATAGGATGATGTAAAGGGAAGTAAAATCTTTCATCTTTCTGGGAAGCTCATCATGCAAAAACAAACAAACAAACAAACAAAAAAACCTCAAAACTCCAGGAAGTTCCTGAAACTGATCAGATTTATTTGGCTCCTCTAACTCCATGCATAGACAAGCTGTAAGAATTGCTGAGAGGCACCCTCAAAGAAACCAAGATGTCAGATAAGAGACAAAGACAAGCTAAGCTGCCTCAAAGGAGAGACCAGTTGAGATGCCTGGAAGAGTATCATACCACTTGAGACACCTGGTAACAACAGTCTTCAACCTTTTCAGCTATCTTCAGGGTGTGCATTGTTGCCAAATTTCCAGTTTTTCTGCCTGCCATTCATCTTGGGTTAGACTTTGGTGATATAAGGTTCTTCAAGTCATTTCTGATTTCGTATATAATTCAATAATCTCATTGGTTCACCAAGTTATGGTATCATTATCTTGGTCTCTCATCAGTTCCCTATGTGATGAGGCCTTTATACTTCCAAAGGAGTAGTTTTACAGAATAATTTATCAATATCATAAACAGAAAATTAAGTCAATATTATTTAAAATGAATTAAGAGCAATCTATTTTTAATTATTTTTCACTAATGTTATATACAAATCAGTATATTGCAGGTACAAAGAATAATCTATAGCTGTTAGATAATAGCCATGCAAGAAACTGAATGAAAATGTAAATGAATAATGCTATGAAAATGGCAAGCAGTCTTTGTAACCGACTTGGCGACCTTCTGTCAGGGTATGAGTCCTTCTGCTCTCTGATAACAGATTGCCCTCCTGCTCTGTGGCTTCACATGCTCAAAGTTGATATTTCGATTCTCTAGTTTGGTTGTGCTGCGTATACTATGTAACTAAGTTAAAGTTACCCTCAAAGGATCATTCACTCACTAAAAACCATTTATTTAGATTAGTGTTTCTTGTTACAACCGTAAGGCAATGAACTTTCCAACTATGATCTCTGTAAGGCCACTTGCCCTTGCTAATGTTTGGCATCCTCTTAGGAAGCCTCCAGGGTCCTACTCTACCCACGAAGATCGTCAACATCATTCTGATGCTCTCTTTTTCTTTTATTTCATCCCTTATGGAAATAAAAATGAACTCAATGAAAATACTGCCCAACAAATAATTTTTATTAGGGAAGCTACTATCATTTAAATATTATCACATTCTCTTTGTCTACCTTTCTAGTATGTTGTTTCTCTCAGGATGTTGTACTCTTCAAACTATTTATTCTGAGAATGGTTGTTGTTGTAATCTTTCTAAGATATAGTCTTACCTGGATGCTTTCAGTGGCTTCAGTGTAAATTTGTCCACTAGGCCTTTGAAGAACTGCTTTCAGATGGTCTCTTGGTAGAGCAGATAACACAAATACACCCCTTCTACTTTTACAGCACAATGCTTGCTTTTCTCCTTAGCCTCACAGTCTTCTAACACCTCTGTGCACTTATCACCAGAAATTATTCCGTCCTCTGATTATTTTATTGCTCTTCCAAAACTCTGCAAGTATCTTTAGGAAATGTTTCTATATGAAAAGCAACACAATTTATTTCAATGAATAATAGTTTTATACTTATTTCCTAGCTTTTAAAATTATTTAAATTACTGAATATGAAATAACATAAAATCAGAATAAATATTTTGATAATAAGCATATTGATTCTTACTAAAAAGCCTTATATATTGACCATGAATAGATGCTAAATTAAAATAGCATTGTGTGGCTTAAGACCCTTAAATATCAAGGAAGGAAGAATTCACTATACTTTCAACATGTCAAAAAATATCATGTTCTTACTATTCAAACAGAATTTAATAATAAAAGGCATCACAGGGAAAACACAGGAAAATATATTAATGATGATGATATTTATATTTAATTTATACTCACTTAAAAACTACCCTTAAAATTCATGTAAACTTTTCAGAAAATAATATTGTATCTCAATAAATTATTTTTATTAATGTTAGGTTGGTGTAATAGTAATTCATTTTTACTTTTGTTATTTAATTAAGATAACAACACTAAATTGTTCAAAAGGAAATTATTGATAGAAGAATATCCTAGAAAAAGTAGATAACCAATAATTTTCCTTATGTTCATAATAATATGTTATTTGCCTTTTGGGCTTAATATTAGATTCCTGTCTATATCCTATTTAATGGGCTAGAAATAAATGTGTAAATTGTATTACACATAGCAGCTCTGTCTACCCCCAAGCAGAACAATTTCTTTCTTTCAGTGAGAGAATGAAATTTTTCAATCATACACTAAGTTTTTCAGGACCATTTGTATAATGTTTTTTACAATAGTTTCTCATAAGATATGTTTCAAAGATCAAGGCACATGAAGACTAAAATACAAGAATCTGCAAAATTCTTATCACTGCATCCAGAAAAATCTCTGAAGAGCAAGCACAAGGCTTCAGAAAGACTAGAAAATCTTTCTCCATCTAAATGTGTTAACCCATTACATAAAACTTATCAGGAAGCAATAAATATTCTCATGTCTTTAGCTGCTTCAAAGTTTTATCTAAAAAATGACTACAGACATTTTCAAATGTTGTACAAGGCATTTAAAAATATTATTTCCTATCCATTGAAGTATACTTTTTTTTTTAGTGTTGAACATGCCCTATATACTCTTTTTTTTTTTTTTTTATTAACTTGAGTATTTCTTATTTACATTTCAAATGTTATTCCCTTTCCCCGGTTTCCAGGCCAACATCCCCCCTAACCCTCCCCTCCCCTTCTATATGGGTGTTCCCTCCCCATCCTCCCCCATTACCGCCCTCCCCCCAACAATTGCGTTCACTCGGGGTTCAGTCTTGGCAGGACCAAGGGCTTCCCCTTCCACTGGTGCTCTTACTAGGATATTCATTGCTACCTATGAGGTTGGAGCCCAGGGTTAGTCCCTGGAAGCTCTGGTTGCTTGGCATTGTTGTTCATATGGGGTCTCAAACCCCTTCAAGCTCTTTCAGTCCTTTCTCTGATTCCTTCAACGGAGGTCCCGATCTCAGTTCAGTGGTTTGCTGATGGCATTCACCTCTGTATTTGCTGTATTCTGGCTGTGTCTCTCAGGAGAAATCTACATCCGGCTCCTGTCTGCCTGCACTTCTTTGCTTCATCCATCTTGTCTAATTGGGTGGCTGTATATGTATGGGCCACATGTGGGGCAGGCTCTGAATGGGTGTTCCTTCTGCCTCTGTTTTAATCTTTGCCTCCCTATTCCCTGCCAAGGGTATTCTTGTTCCCCTTCTAAAGAAGGAGTGAAGGAAGCATTCGCATTTTGATCATCCGTCTTGAGTTTCATGTGTTCTGTGCATCTAGGGCAATTCAAGCATTTGGGCTAATAGCCACTTATCAATGAGTGCATACCATGTGTGTTCTTCTGTGATTGGGTTACCTCACTCAGGATAATATTTTCCAGATCCATCCATTTGCCTATGAATTTCATAAAGTCATTGTTTTTGATAGCTGAGTAATATTCCATTGTGTAGATGTACCAAATTTTCTGTATCCATTCCTCTGTTGAAGGGCATCTGGGTTCTTAAATGACTCATTCTCATTGTAAACTTGCAGAAGGATTCACAGCTAATAGTCTATGCTCTATCTCCCTACTCTAGTGAGTAGTAGGTAGGGCATGATGCCTTGCAGTAGGACAAATTT
Source organism: Rattus rattus (assembly GCF_011064425.1). NCBI lineage: Eukaryota > Metazoa > Chordata > Mammalia > Rodentia > Muridae > Rattus > Rattus rattus. The sequence continues at coordinate 61,076,864 of NC_046157.1, read as the reverse complement.
CCTTTGCTACTCTTAGTTTTAATAATATTTTGCCCCACGATGGGATTTTATTATGGATTCTTTGAAAAAAACACTTTCTTGTATTTAAGTTCCACCTAAAAAGTATGTCACAAATAAACTTGTTATATCACCAATCACATTACTTTACTAATTTCAATCATGTCTCTCCATCCACTTACCAATTTCTTGTACAAACTGTACTACAACTTGGTTTAAAGTATCCTCCAGTAAACCATACAGAATAAATAAATATATATATATATATATGGAAAATTACATATTCTTATATATATTTATACTATATCACTTAAACTAGGAAGGGAGAAGGCAGATGAGATGTCTCTGTTAACAATGTATGCCTCTTCAATCTTTTCTCTAACTCCTCAGTTAGGGTCCCCTTGTTCAGTCCAATGTTTATTTGAAACCAACCTCATCTATACCAGTAGAGCTAGGAAGGAAAGCCCTTCTGTAAAGGCTCATTTCCCAATGTAGGGAAATGCCAGGGCATTGAGGTTGGAGTGGGTGAGTGGGAGAGGGAACATCCTCATAGAAGGGGGAGTGCAGAAGGGGTATGGGAGAGGGGGGAAATGGGATAACATTTGAAATTTAAATACATAAAATATCCAAAAATATGTTTAATAAAAAAATTCATTCTATCAGTTTGATGACCTGAGTTTTATTCCCGGGACCCCATAATACAAGGAAAAGCCCATTCTTGCAATTTCCCTCTTCTCCACTTTTCAGCATCTTATATGAATACCCAAAGGTTTTTAAACATATCACAAATGTAGTAAATATTTATCACAAAGCATTTACACTTCATATAATATGAATCTACTAAGTGGAGGCCCTTCCTTCAAAATAGAAGTCTGTCAGTGTTAAAAATTATGTTAATCTCTTGGTAATGCATTTTGATCATATTCTCCGTTGCCTGCCAAGTCCTCCCAGATCTACTAGCAACTCAACTTGGATACAGAGACAGGTCGCTGATGATATAATGAGCCAGGAGTTTAGAACAAACTTCCAGAATTACTTGAATGACAAGCAGATCAATTCAGTCAGAAGCCGAGAGAATCCCCTTTGAATCAATCTACTTAGAGAGGGCTTTTAGCCAATAGAGCTGAGTTTAAAGAGCCAGCTGGAGGTTAGAGAAAAACTAGAAAGGTGAGATTCTTCACCAGTAAGCCTCTGAGAGGACAATTACATGCAGAGATTAATAGTTACTTTTATAATGAACATTAAGAAGTCCCTTATTCATTGCACAATGACTACTTGATTCTGGTTAATGTCCTGTGTAAAGAAGCTTTCCTGAAAAATATTTAGAGAGGCATTAATTTATAGGTATAATTATAAGTCATTGCAAATTGGCTTAACACTGTGGCAATTTATGTGGATTCTCCTCTAGACATCATGCTCTCTCAAGGCACAGGTTTTTGATCTTGATAATGGTGAAGATGGACTTCATCTTATGCAGTGGGGTTTAACTCCAATCATAAAGTGGTTGGTTATTGAACTGAAATCCTTGATAATTTTACACAAGAATGCAAGGCTTGTCAGGCTGATCATCATTGTAGCTTTTAGAGATCACAGGTGGGTAGAATGAGGATTACTTTTCTCTGCTAGTCCTATGGATATCAGTTTCCAACACATGAAAATTAGCTGATAGGGAAGATCCCTCCAGATAAATAACAAATTGCTTTGAATCACATTCTATGAATCAAATAAATGGCCTCTTTAAGAGTCATCCTGTAAGATTGGTAGAGCAACCAAAGTTTTTTTTTTTTTTTTTTTTTTTTTTGCAATAGCCTGTAATATTGTGTGGTTAGTAGTCTATTGAACTTCACTGGTAACACCTCTGTAATTATTTGAATAAGACTGTCCCCACAAGACAGTGGCAGCATTTATGGAGATTTAGGAGGTAGAGTGGAGGGATAGGCTTCTTGAAGAAAGTGTGGCAGTTTGAAGAGCTCCTTAGTGATTGCAGTCTGTACAAGGGAGCTCTCAGCTACTGCTCCTGTGCCATGACTGCCTGATTTCTGTCATGCTTCTTGCCATCATGGTTGTGGACTCTACTATTCTCTGGAACCATGATGCCCAAATTAAATGCTTTATTTTATAAGTTATCTTTGTCATGCTGTCTCTTAAAAGCCACAAAAAAGTAACTAACAAAGAAAATACTTCACTAATGCAGACTTGGAGCACTTCAAGTCTTAGAGCAATTTTACCATATCCACTTCACTCCCAGTGATTCATAGACACTGATAGACAACATGAAAGTTTAGAATGCTCCACTAGCAACCATGCCTGTCTGCTGCCATATCTCTCGAATGTGATGGTGATAGACTCTTAGCCCTGGGTAATAAAAACCACAAATAAGTACTTCCTTCTATAAGTTGCATTGTCTATGCATTTTATCATAGCAAAGCACTGCAAAATCCAAATTGCAAAAAAATATGGTACATTTACACAATGGAGTACTATTCAGTTATTAAAAACAATGACTTCATGAAATTCTTTGGCAAACGGATGGAATTAGAAAATATCATCCTGAGTGGGGCAACCCAGTCAGTAAAGAGCACACATGGTATGCACTCACTGGTAAGTGGATATTAGCGCAAAACTCAGAATACCGAAGATATAATTCACAGACTATATGAAGCTCAGAAAGTAGGAGGACTAAAATGTGGATGCTTCAGTCCTTCTTAGAAAGGGGAACAAAATACTCACTGGAGGAAATACAGGGACAAAGAGTGGAGCAGAGACTGAAGAAAAGGTCATCCAGAACTTGTCCCTCCTGGGATCCATCCCATATGTGGCCACTAAACCCAGTCACTATTGCTGATGCCAAGAACTTCTTGCTGACAGGAGCCTGATATGGATGTCTCCTGAGAGGCTCTGCCAGAGCCTTACTGATACAGATTAAGATGCTTGCAGCTAACCACCAGACTGAGCACAGAGACCCTAATGGAGGAGTTAGAGGAAGGACTGAAGGAGCTGAAGGGGTTTGCAAACCCATAAGAAGAACAATATCAACCAACCAGATAAACCAGAGCTCTAGAACTAAACTCCCTACCAAAGAGTACACATTGGAGGAATCCATGGCCACATTCTCACATGTAGCAGAGGATGGCATTGTCTGGCATTAATAGGAAGAGAAGCCCTTGATCTTGTGAAGGCTCATTTTCCCAGTGTATGGGAATGCCAGGGTGTTGAGGTGCAAGTGGGAGGGTAGGAGGGGGAGCATTCTCATTGAAGCAGGGGAATATAGATGGGAGAAGGGGAACCCAGAATAGGGGTGACGTTTGAAATGTAAATACATAATCTATTCAATAAAAAGTACCCTTTAATGCAGAGAAAAAATAAATATCTTAAATATACAAGCAAAAACAGAACAAAACAAAACAGAAAACCCCATTCTCTCCCTGGGCTTTTTATTCAAGAATATATAGTTGTCTAATGGAGGCTTTCTGGCCCCTTATTGGATAAATTTAAACTCATTTTATATCTGTTTATGTATACATAATTTTTGCATCCTTATATTCTGTATTTCACAAACTATTATTGTTAATTATAATTGTTATTATTTTTATTTAATCATTTTTTACAGTCCAGTCATTAGCTCCCTCCCAGTCTGCTCTCTAACAGTTTCTCATCCCATTGTTCCTCCCCCATCTCCAATAGAGTGTATCTCCCCCACCCCACCAGACATTTCCACTCCCTGGGGCCTACGGTCTCTCAAGGGTTACGCGCATCTTCTTCTACTGAGGCCAAACCTGGCAGTCCTCTGCTGTATATTTGTACAGGGCCTCATATCAACTAGTGTATGCTGTCCGGTTGGTGGTTAAGTATCTGAGCAACCTCAGGGGTGCAGGTTAAGTGAGACTTCTGTCTTCCTATGAGGTGTTGTTCCTCAGCTTCTTCCAGCCTTTCCCTAATTCAAACCAAGGGTTCTCTGGCTTCTGTCCATTGGTTGGGTGTAAGTATCTGCATCTGACTCAGCTTCTCATTGGGCCTCTCAGAGGGCAGTCGTGCTAGGCTCCTGTCTGTAAGCACATCATAGCATCATTAATAGTGCCAGACCTTGGAACATCCTGTTGAGATGGGTTCCAATGTGGGCTGTCACTGCACCTCCTTTCCCTCAGTCTTTTCTCCAATTTTGTCCCTGCAGTTCCTTAAGGCAGAGATAATTCTGGGTCAGAGCTTTTGACTTGAGATGGCAATCCCATCCCTCCACTTGATACCCTGTCTTTCTACTAGAGGTGGACTCTAGTTCCCTCTCGTGTTATGCCTCTATGTGACATTTTTGAAAGGTTTTTACTGTCAGTAATATCTCTGTTAGTTTTCCTTCCTACCTTACCTTTCCACCTCTTATGCCAATTTAACATTCCCTGTTCCACTGTTCCCTTTCATTCAGTCCTTTGTATCAGTGGATTCTGTCTCTGCTCCTTGAATCTTATAAAGTATTTGACATATTTAATTCATATAACATCTTAATTTAAATATTACTGCTTAGTATCTTCTAAAATGTGGAATACACAAAAAATATCATTGTACACATTTTGTTCTTAAGCATTGTGTTTTCTGTTTCTTATTGGGGATTGACAGTTCGCCTAAGTCTTCTTTTCTTTTCCCTTCTGATGATGTGCTACTTCCAAATACAATTTGAATATGCCTAATGAGGACAATAATGTATGATGAGAATATTGCTTTGTGATCCATTAGATAAAATACAGGATATTTGGAATATTTTCAAGGTGTATATCTGTCTTCTCTTTCTTTTCTTTCACTCGTTCACTCTTTTTCTTTCTTCCCCCTCTTTTTTCCTTAATTCCTTCCTTCCTCCCTCCCTCTCTCCTTCCTTCCTTCCTCCCTTACTTCCTTCCTCCCTCCTCTTTTCTTCCTTTCTTTCTTCTTTCTTTCTTTCTTTCTTTCTTTCTTTCTTTCTTTCTTTCCTTTTTCATGAATATATATGCTTTGTGTGTATGCCCATGCACATGTAGGTATTTTCCATAGAGTACCTAAAGAAGTTAGAAAAGAACTTGTGAATATCAGTTTTCTCTTTCGAACATGTATGTCCTGGGGATTGAATTCAGGTCTTCATGCTTCATAAAAATTGCCTTTACCTACTGATTCACAATGTTCATCAGAAAGGAAAATTTTATGAAAGTATTATGCTTTGTACTATACTAATCATATGCCTCTATGAAATGTGGAAATGTTAATGTTAAAAGAGTATTTTGTCTGAGAATTTTCTTTACTTAATTGCATCTGCTGGAAGAAAGACTATACTTAAACTGGTTAACCAGTTAATCTTTAAAACATCATGAAATGAATGTTTAGTATTAACTAGTGCATTAAGCAGATTGCTGTCATCCATTTAAGGATTACATCAATGATGGAGTTAGGATCTCTCAGCTGAAGCCTCTAAAAGCTGGCTGAAAATTGGAGTCACTTGAGGCAATGCTAAAACATCTGTTTACCCACAATTTGCTTGAAGGGCTAACAGCTTTAATTATCTGAGGGGCTTCTCCCTGACATAAACTCATATAAAATAAATAAAAATAAAAATACTCCACAAGAACAAATTATAACATGTTTATTAATTGGTATTTTTCCAATATTATATAAAACTTGCCCCTGATAATGCATAGTATTAAATAATCTTACACAGGATATATTTTATTACATCATTTATAAAGACAACAATATAATTTACTTTTTCAAATGTATAGTTAGACTTAGTCAATGTAAAATATGATGAATTATAATAAATTTCAGAAAATTTAAAACAATGAAATAATATGAAACATGTTCTCTACTCATGGAACTAAAAAGGAAACAAGCCACAGATTTATAGTGGACAAAATAATAGTTCCTAAGAACAAAATAATATACATCTAACCAACCCAATTTCTTAATTAATATCAGAAATTGAAATAGAAAATGATTTAATTTCATTACATCAGAAAAGTAACAGAACAATATTTACGGGGTCAAATTTCAGCAATATTTAAAGAAACACCTCTAGCTTTACATACATACATTATGAATTGAAAACAAAAATTACTGAATTTGTTTTGCATCTCATAAAAAATAACTAGAGTAAGATAAAATTGATAATAAAGATAAAACAGAAATAAGTGAAATAAGTAAGTTAAAAATAAGAACTAAAAAGGCAATTATTAGAATATGAAGGTTGTTGCATAAATGTCGATGAAAGTCAATCACATATCAAAATGTAAAAATAAAATTGAACAATCATAAAAGGAGAATTAGCTGGAACCATATGTAATTAAAAGAATTTCAAACAATTTTTTCTGACAGTGTAATCTGCTTGAAATAAACATATTCATCCAAAAATATAATTTACCAAAGTTAGGACATTATGTACATATTATCTCAGTAGTCATACATCTGTCAAATAAGTTAAATTAGTTATCTTGCAAAAGTTCCCACAAGACAACTTCGGGGACAGATGGCTAATAATGTGAATTCTTCCAAGTGTTTAGGAATCATCCCAATCTTATGTAAATTTCTTGAAAGTCAGAGAAGAGTGAAAAATTATCAAAATACCTTTTTCAGTCTAAGTAACTAAGTCATAATTCAAAAAAAAAACCTAAAACTAAACTAAATCTATATTCAATGTTTTTTTAAATGCTGAAATAAAGTTCCCTACTAAAGATGAACATGGGCAGCTGAATATATGCCCATTATGTAAAGATTGACAGGAAGGCACACAGAGAGCACATGTACTATTAGAAGAAAGAGAACACACACACACACACACACACACACACAATTGATTTAACAGACTATCTAGAAACTCTAAAGCATTTTATTACTTACTTTATAAGTAATGAAAGTAATAAGTAATTCAACTATTTAGAAATATCACATGAACACATGGACACTAGGGAAAATTTCCTGAACAAAACACCAATGGCTTATACTATAAGATCAAGAATCGACAAACAGGACCTCATAAAACTGCAAAGCTTTTGTAAAAGCAAAAGACACTGTCATTAGGGAGAAAATACAACCAAGAGATTGGGAAAAAAGATCTTTACCAATCCTACATCTGATAGAGGGCTAATATCCAAATATACAAAGAACTCAAGAAC
>NC_046157.1:60445417-60464674 GCF_011064425.1 Rattus rattus | reverse complement strand
ATTGGCAGCGACCAGTCAGAGAGTGACATGGCCCTAGGCGAGGATAGTTTCCTAGTATAAGGGACGGTTATTCCTCACGGGCGCCTGCATTGTGTTTATGCCTCCCTCTCAAGATGCAGTAAAGCTTTTTTCTGTAGAAGGATCCTGTGTGTGCCGCGTCGTTCCTGCTGGCGAGACGTAGCGCGGGACAAGTCAGCTGTGCCTAACACTATAAAAGCGGCTGCTTGCCCCCTCCTCCCTCTCTTACTCTCTCTTACCCTCTCTTACCCCTCTTGCTCTTTGTTCTTCTTTGTTCTTGCCCCCACCCTACTCCACTCCACTCCACTCCACTTGCCCATGGCCAGCCGCCTTTTCTCTTTTCTTCTACTCCTCTCTCATTAAACCACTCCACGTGGAATCATGGTTTCTTAGTATTTTCTGTCTGAGCATGGGCCGAGATTTAAGTCCCAACATTATGTTTTTATTTTAAAAATGTCACCATGATAAACAAGAACACCAATTGTGCTCTAAGACAGTGGTTCTCAACCTTCCAAATGCTGAGACCCTTTACTACACTTCTGTATGTTGTGGTGACCCCCAAACATAAGATTATTTTTGGTGGTACTTCATAACTATAATTTTAGTACTGTTATGAATTGTAATGTAAATATGTTTTGGAGATAGAGGTTTGCCAAAGGAGTTGTAATACATAGGTTGAGAACTGCTGCTTTAAGATTATATTCATAGAAATATAAGTTAAAAGCCTTTCTATTGTATATTTGTTCTATTTTAAAAATACGTTTTAGGAAGCACAAACTGATAATACCTGATGTTTCAAACACTCATCACTTTAAAAGGATGAGATAACTACATATCTAGATATAATTATTCTTTCAAATAAAACTTATAAATTGTGTCTTCTGTAAATATCCATTGTTTTCAAATTTTCCTTTTTTGAAATTAAATGAGATCTTCTAAACAGCAAGTTTATATTCTTAAAGTTTTTGAAAGACTAGCCAAATTTATTCACTTAAATAGCATTTTTTTTTCTAGTTTTACTTCCAATGAAAAGTGTTAGCATCAATGGTCAGTAATTAGAATAACATTGTGAAACTACTCCACAATTTTCTAAGTTAGCAAGGTTTGGGATGATGAGTTGAAGACTGTACTACTTCTCAAGGAAATGCTCATATTCTTCCTGATGGCCACTGTGTTATGGACATTATGTGACTGACATTGTGTTGGGCATTATGTGATGACCACTATTTGACGGCCTTTGATTATGGCCATTACATCATGGACATCATGTGATGTCCACTATGTGATGAGCAGGAGCCAACAGCTCTAACTGGTAGGGGTATTTCAACACATCTCAACTGAGAGTCATTCCTTACATCTATAGCTTCCTCCAAAGCTCCGACTGTGGAGTTTCTATCTTACAAACTGGACTTTACTCATATGTGGTGAGCATTACTGTCTATTGTATCACCCGCATAGAGTGAAAATACACAGCATCTGTATTAAATTATCCTATAAATGACCGTCACTCCTCTTTTTTTCATTTACTCATACAATTTCTATCATTAGCTACAAATCAATTGATATAGACATGAATTCAATAAATATATATGAAGGTGTAAAGGCCTAAAATAAACATTAGATATGTTAATAAAGAAAGCTTACATTTGTCCCCTACAAAGCAAAGGGGTATAGCATATAGAAAAAATTGACAAAAATCAAAAGTTTTGATATTCAGATTCTTTTCTACTCACAGCAATCCAGGCATGTGGACCAATGACACAGAAAGACAGACATAAATTTATACAAAGACAATTTATTTTTGACTAATATAAAAATGTGAGGTGGGAAAAATACTCTTTTTCAATAGATTGTTTTGAGATATTTGAATAAATGCACATAACAAAATGGAACTAGAACCTCTCCCATCCATTACAGATTTTTTTCATAAGCCTCCAGATACATATCTATTTCAAAACAAGAAAATGACCTAATTCTGAGGTCTTGTTGAAAATTCATAATTGACCACGGATATCTAGTTATATTTTTGGGTAATGACCCTGTTTCTAACTGTACTGTTGAGAGACAGGAGTTTCAGCAGTTATCCTTACCAATTTATACTTTAATAAAGAATGCATTTATCTATACCTTAAAGTATGTTGTCTTTACATTAGAGTTTGATAGATATTGCTTTTATTTATCTTGTTATACGATTGTGGTCTAGTAAGATTACGTGCCAAAGAGTTAAAAGTATATAATGATTACCTAGAAAAATAAAATAAATGTGTTATAATAAATTCAAATGGCATGCATCCTTAAAGTAAAAAATGTTTCTGTTTTCTATCCTTCCACTTATGTTATACATGAGATATTCCGTCTTAATATGGCTATGTGAGTAATTCTATAGCTACTTCATAATTAATAAAATGTTAACAGTTATATAATAGATGGGAAGAAAGTGAAATACAGCTCGATGAAGAAATAATATGGTAGGCAACCACATACATGTTTATCTACACATTGGTTAAATAAATGTCTCAATCTTACCACAGTAATCTATTACTGACTAGTCTGCAGCACATATTTCGGTGGAACATGATAAAATGTGAAGTATATCATTGAGAGTGTTATATATATTGAAAATGGATTAAAATAAGAAAATATTCTTTGGCATATACAAAACAATCAACAATAATGGAATTAATGAGATTAACTACAAGAAAATTATGTTTAATTATGTGAAGCAGAGAAGGGAAGAAATTAATAAATGAGATTAAGGTATTTACTTAGATATTGATTCAATGAACTCAGATTTTCTTTTATTTCCCAGGAGTTGTAACAGTAAGAGTCATGTATAATTTTCCCCTTACAACTTTACTCAGTTCATTGCTGGAATTTACTATGGAAAACAACTGTCTAACTAAATGTTCTAATCATTTTGTAAGTTGTGCTTAACTATAGGTGCCGATGAGTTCACTTATTTACAAGGAATGGTAGGAAGTGTAACAGAGCCCCAAACTATTGAATTATATTCCAAGACCTGTGACAGTTTTTGGTTTCATGTCAAAGAGAAATTTATAGTGTGGATGTAATTAAACTCACCCTTTGAACTCAAGTTGTTTATCCTGTTTAATATATGAAACTACAAAACCAGCATACAACTGCTTACAAATGAACAGCACGACACAAGATCATCATCTAAGACGGTGATGTGGCTGTAGAAGGAGGGTCAGAGAAAAGCATCATTGCTGTATTTGAAGATGAAATAAGAGGAACAGGGGCCAAAACGTGTGTATAGGGGAATTTCTTGGAAGTAAACACTCATGCATATATGCATTTTAAGGTCTTCAAAGGCAAGTACTCATATGAAGAAATATTTGTAGTTTAATAATATTACTTAACTAAAAATAATACCCAACCATATATTAAATATGGATCACATTAGCCTCAAATCAAATTGTTACCTAACCTTTACTGTTTCTTTAACCCCCCTTCCGGTTTCTTTCTATTAGTTCTCTGGACTATTTCATTTTTATTTTTATTTTATATACATAAATATGACTTACATATTTATATAAAAATCTAGAAACCACAACTAAGACAAATCACAAGAAATGACTTTCTGAGAGTTTAAATCTCGAAGTGTGAGTTTATCCCCTGCATTCATCTCTCAGCAACCCAATGACCTCATTCTTATTCATGTGTGAAAATTCATTGTTTACGAGCCATGTTTCTCTTTTCTAGAGCTGCGTTTTTGCCACATAAGTGGAATACATAACTTAAGCTTTTTGGATAGTGCTGCAATGATCATCAATGTGTTTGGAGGTGTCTCAGTGATGCAGTATATCTTGGTCACACTATGAATCTATTGTTAGTGTTTTATAAAACATTCTAATTAGTATTCTGTAATGGTCTCTTTTGTCTGTATATTTGTGAGCAGTTGTGACAATCTTTAATAATTTACCTATTGTGGAAATTTTACTTACAAGGAGAGAATTTCATAAATTTATAGAGACAGAAACTTAAATATTGTGCATATAGATTTCTTTTTCAGAAGTATCTTTATATAAATAAAGTATGGGTATTTTTAAAACAATATCATATATTTTCAATGACAGACTGCCTTTGTTCATAGTGGATTTTATGAGTCAACCTAATGGCAGTGAAATTGAAACTTTATGTGAAAAATCACACACACACATGAGTTTTTAAGGAAAGTTGAATTTAAAGTGATTTGTTAAATATTGCTCAGAGTATATAAGATCTCTATGTAGTACACAATATAATTGGATCTTGGTCAACACCTTGGGATAGAAAAAAAGGGGGGGGGTATGTGACTAAGGTCTAGAAATACATTCTCAGCTTGTTTCCCCTTGATCCTGTTGATGTTTTTCTGTGTATAGAAGCTGTTATGTTCTAGTTAAATTTCAGCTGTCAGAAGGGAAGAAATCCCAGCTGCTAATTGAGATTTAAAGGAGACTTTCCTGGCTTTAGTGTTGTTAGTCCTAAATGATGAGTTTTTGTTCTCCTAAGATCCTGCTATGGTTTTGAAAAATAAGAAATAGAGTCTCTTTCTGCTAAGCAAAAGATTTTGTATCTTTAACAGTCACTAGCTTCTACTTCTGTAACTAAAAATTCTTCCTCTATTTGTCCCTTGAGTATTTCATTTATTTAGGAATATAACTTATTATGATTATGATGAATGACTATTTCATTTAACACAACACATTTTTGTTTGGAGATGAGAGGTCATGTAGCATAGACAGACTTGAACTCAAAATGCACATGAACATGGCCATTAGCTTCTTTCTTCTGATTCTACTTCCAAAATCCTGTGATTATAGGAACATTTCACTGAAACCACTTGACAAATTGAGTGACATGTTCAGCACATAGGATGAAATTTCACTTCCTTCCTCCCTACCGCTATCTCTTTCTTGCTCTCTTCTCTTCTCTCCTCTCCTCTTCTCTTCTCTTCTCTTCTCTTCTCTTCTCTTCTCTTCTCTTCTCTTCTCTTCTCTTCTCTTCTCCTCCCCTCCCCTCCCTTCCCCTCCTCCCCTCCCCTTTCTCTCTCTCTCTCTCTCCCCCTTTCATCTTTTTTCTTTCTCTGCCATTATATTAGCTTCAAGAATTTTAGTATAAAAATAACAAATGCAGATTTCTAAAATTTAAAAGGACATTTAGAGATTCTAACTTAGACCACAGTTCTCTGTGTAAATTAAAAGCTGATACACTCGATTCTGTCTTCCATTGTATCACATTGTAAATTAGTGTTTCACTTGATAACAAGAAACAAAACAAACAAACTCAAAATCCTCTCAGGCCTCTGTGGCATCAATATTGATAACTTTCAGTTATACAATGTTAGTATTCCCCAGGTGGTTTTTAAAAGGTTTATGAAGATGCTAGATTTAAGGTAAGTACATTCTCATAATTGCGGAGACCTGAAAAATGATTTAATTCAAGTAATTATTTTCTGTAACAAATCAATGTTCACCTGCAGACTTTACTTTGCCTTTTTTTTTTACCATCACATTGTCTTTCAGTTAGGACTTCTTTTTTGATTTCTTATAATTGTGTATATAACATCCTTCTTTGACAAAAATCACCACTGTTTGATGCTTCCATTGATGTAAGCCAGTGTGCTTGTTTCTTTACATTTTGAGCATCATAATCCAAGTCATTATCTCTCAGAAAGCCCAAATCGATATCTGAAAATTGTCATTTTTGGATACAATGGTCTGCCTCTAATAAGCTAAAACAAAGAAACAAACAAGAACCAAAAACCAAAACCAAACCAAAACAAACAAACAAAAACAGAAAAGAAAAGAAACTTAGACAAGAAAACAGAAATTTTAGAATATGCTGTAGTTATATTTGGGTCAATTGGTATTGACTGGTTAAAAATTGCGTAAGTACCTTTTATCTAGAACTGTTTTCATTACTTTAGTATTTCCCTTGATATCTGTCCTGGATAAAATAAGTTCTATTGTTAATCATAACATAATATTTTTAAAATAATAGAATAAAATTTTACATCTCACCTTTTCAGACTCCATTAATTATTCAAAAGATAATCTATAATATTTTATAATAGAATCATTGATTCTATTTTTCTTTTCTTGAAATAGTCTCACATGGACCCTCTGTTTGTCTTTTCCTTTCCAATGACATTGTTACTCATACCATCACAAGTCATAGCTTTTAATAGATATTATTCTATACTTAGTTTTCTAAGTGTAACAAAAGTCTTAGACACTTTTCAAATTCTTTTCTTTATTTACTTTATTTTCTATGTGCACTGTAGCATCAGGGATTCTTTCTTTTTTTGTCATAAGTTAACTGTTCTAATTCTTCAATGGATCTGTCCATGTTAAGTTCTTAAGTTTGATGCTTCTCCATGTCACCCCTCAGAGTAACATTATCCTCCATTCTACAAGACTATAACCACATAAAATATGTAATTTTTCACTGAATTTAATTTTCATAGCAAAAGTAATTTCATGTGCCTGTTCATTGAACTTTACAAGCCATACTTTTTAAAAAAAAATCTGTGACACTTATAGAGACTTCTTCCTAACTCATGCTTCAATTCATTCAATGATCATCTATTAAGTTATGATTTCATAACAAGAAATCTGGCTTTCTGTCTGTTTTATTTTCAGCCCCATATTGAATTTACCTCTTCTCATACACCCCTTTCCATTGATGTAAGCCAGTGTGCTTGTTTCCTTGCATTTTGAGCATCATAATCCAAGTCATTATCTCTCAGAAAGCCCAAATTCGATATCTGAAAATTGTCATTTTTGGCTACAATGGTCTGCCTCTAATAAGCTAAAACAAAGAAACAAACAAGAACCAAAAACCAAAACCAAACCAAACCAAACAAACAAAAACAGAAAAGAAAAGAAACTTAGACAAGAAAACAGAAATTTTAGAATATGCTGTAGTTATATTTGGGTCAATTGGTATTGACTGGTTAAAAATTGCGTAAGTACCTTTTATCTAGAAATAAAAGAAGGCTTACAAAAATCATTAAAGCATGAATTCTATTTAGCTTTCTTCATCATACATGTTCAAAACATATAATGGTATAGCCTCAGGATAAACACTGACAATTTTGTTTTTTTCAATTTGGTCAAAGTTAACTTCCCTTGGTTTTTAGTTCCTTTTCACTTCCTAAACTAATTTTTTTATCTTCATACCAGATTCAATTGTCTTCAGATGAAATATTTATAGCCTTATAATTTTTTCATAATATTAATTTTCAGGTTATTCAGCTGCACTTGAGACCTAATCCACCTCCTCTCATAACCCAGCACTGTATCAGGAAAAGTTTGTCTTTCTATCTACCCTATCCTAAATGAATCATAAATATCATCTTCCCCTATGTCTCTTCTGTCAACCCAGTATCCCAGGGTCCAAAGCCAACAGGCCTTCCAGTTACACACCAGCCGAGGAGGCAACCACAGATATCATACTTTTGAAAATTCAAAGGAGAAACAAAAACCAAAAAATCAAAACAACCACCCATTAAAACAAAACCAGCAATCAGTACCCAGACTTATAATCTCCCCAAACCTATAGTCTAGGCAGAAGCATAAGAACACAGTTATAGCCAAGACAAAAGCCGAGTAGAGCACACTTACAGCAGCAGACCCTGAATACTCGAACATAACTGAAACATAAAAAGAATCTTACAACCAACTGTACAAAGATGATTGAAGTCCATAAAGAAGACATGAATAAAATCCTTACAGAAGTACAAGAAAACATAATTAATCAAAGAAAATGAATAAATCTAATAAAGAAGTTGAAGAAATCACAAATGGTTAAAGGAAATGAATAAAACTATCTGAGACCCCAAAATGGAAACGGATGCAATAAGAAAAAAGCAAAAATAAAAACTGAAGAAGTTCTGGAACTGGGAAAAAAAAAGAAGGAAGAAAGGAAAAAAAACAAGAATTCAAACATTAACTACAAGACAAGTTTCAGCAACAGATACATGAGATAGGAACAAAGATCTTTGGCAATAAGCATATAATAGAAGATTTAAATTCATCAATCTAAGAAGATGATAAACCTAAAAAACACCTGACTCAAAACATCAAGAAAATCTGTGAATAATAGGTTTCCAGGGAGGAGGAGAATTCCAACTCAAAAGACCAGAAAATGTTTTCAATAAAATCACAGAAGAATTTTTTCTAATCTAAGGGAGGAGACACATATAAAGATACAAGAAGCATACAGAATATCAAGTAGATTAGACTAGAAGATAATGTACCCTTGCTATATAAAGATCAAAGCACAAAACATCCAGAATGAAGAAAGAATGTTAAAAGTTGCAAAAGGAAAAAGATTCATTTTTACATAAAGGAAGACCTGACTTATTAGTGAAGACTCTAAAAGCCAGAAGGGTCTATCCAGACTCTAAGGGACCACAGACATCACCACAGGCTACTGTACTCAGCCAAATTTTCAGTTACCACAAATGGAGAAAATAAGATATTCCACAGTTTAAATTTAAAAGTTTATCTATAAAGCCAGCCATGCAGAAGGTGCTGGAAGGAAAACTCCAACCTAAAGAGGTTAAGTATGTACATGCAAACAAAGGAAATAAATATTCTGACACTGTCAAAATCAAAGGAAGGGAAGTACACACACACTCACTACCATCTCTACCAATGCGAACAAAATATTAATATCAATGGCTTCACTTCCTCAATCAAAAGACACAGAAAATAAAGTAGACACAGAAACAGAATTGATGCTTCTGCTGCATCCAAAAAGATACACCTCAACATCAAGAATAGAGACCACCTGTAATAGATACGATGTAAAGGAGTAGAAAAAGATATTCCAAGCAAATGGACCTTGAAAGAAAGCCAGTATAGATTTTTAATATCTAAAAATATTGACTTCAAACTAAAATTAACCAAAAGGTATGATGAAGGACACTATATACTCATCAAATAAAAATCAACCAAGTAGAAAATTCAATTCTTAATATTTACGTTCTAAACACAAGTACACCTGTTTCTAAAAGAAATGCTAATGTAGCTTGCATCACATATTGGTCCACACATACTCGTATTGGAAGAACTCATACACAACTTTCACCAAGAAGCACTTCATCCAGACAGAACTAAACAACAACAACAACAACAAAAATGACAGACTTTATAAAACAAATGGACCTAACAAATATTTACAGAACATTTTACCCAAACACAAAGAATATCCCTCTACACTGAATCTCCTGGAAATTTCTCCAAAGTTGACCACATACTCAGACACAAAACAAGTCATAACAGAATGAAGAACATTGAAATATCACTCTTGTAGAGCATGTAGGACTATGATTCCAGACAAACACTAAAAAAATGATAAGTTTGAAAGATCTCAAACGCCCAGAATCTCAGAATTGAGAATGTCAGAAGTAGAACCATTCCCTACCTGCCTCTACCTGCTCTGGAACATGTAACCATGACACCCCACTGAGTATCATAGTCACTGGGTCATGTGGCATAATACCAGGAATTCTTCTCCATGCAAATAAGGTATCTGTATAGCTCAAGCCATCAACCAATGAGCTTCCCTTCCTGGATATTCCTTTCTGCAAAAGGTATTTAACCCCTGGTTCACCCCAAATAAAGTATACACATTCATATCCACCACCAAATAAACTAGTATGAACAGGTCAGTATTGTCTCAGGACCTGCTTTATTAAGGATACTGTGGGGAATCCCTTCTGCTTAAAGAGCTGTGCCAAAACCTCCCAAGGAAGGGATTTCATCCTCTAACCCCTCAGGTATTTTCTTGGCACTTATTTCCAATCAGATCACTGCTGCCTGTTCAGGAGCAACAATTTCCCCTTCCCAATGGCACATGGACACCCTGAGGGGAGCATAGACCACAGATCTCTGTTTCTGACTCCCAGTAGTATGCAGGGCCATGAACAGGTACCAAGACAGGAATATGGGAACCATGGCATTCATCCCAAACTCCATGATTTCTGTTGTGGTCTGTTTCCTCTTCTGGTCCAGTTCAATAAAGAAAGACATGGTTTGTGGACCGTTTTCACATTTCATTCTTCCTCCTCTGAGTGGCATGCTGGCAATGGCCAGGTACCATCAGCAGAGAGGCAGGGCACGGTAACTCATCCTGTATCCTATCACAGGACTACAGATTAAAGAAAACAAATAACATAAAGCTTACAAACACATGGGAAATGAACAACTCACTGTTGAATGGAAAAAAAGTGGTTAAGAGAGAAATTAAGAAATTAATTTTTCTAGATGAATGAAAGTTAATACAAAGCATACCTAGACTTTTGTGACACAATGAAGGAAGTTCTACGAGCTGTGTTCATAGTACTAAGTGCCTACATAATAAAAATAGAGGTATTTCATACTAGTAACTTAACACAACTAAAGTCACTAGAACTAAAAGACATAAGCATAACAAAAAGGATTAGATGGCAGGAAATAGTTAAACTGGGAGTGGAAATCAAAATAGAAACAAAATGAACAATGCAAAGAATCAATGAAATAAAGAGTTGATTCTTTGAGGAAAAACAAGATAGATTAAACTTCATCCAAACCAGACAAAAGACAGAGAGAGAACATGCAAATTAACAAAATCAGAAATGAAAGGAGACAAAACAACAGACTCTGAGAAAATCCAGAAAACACTATGGACTTACCTATATGCCATGAAGTTGACAAATTTAAAATATATGAATAATTTTCTGGGTAGTAGCCATTTACCAAAGGTAAATTAAGATAAGACAAACATTTAAATAGACCTATAACCCCTAATAAAATGGAAGCAGTCATTAACATTCTGCCAAGTAAAAAAGGCTCAGGACTGGATGATTTTAGAACAGAATTCTTCCTGACTTTCAGACAAGAGTTAATGCCAAAACCCTTCAAATGACTTCACAAAATAGAAGCAGAAGCAATAATGCCTAGCTCATATTAGGAAGCTACAGTTACCCTAATACCCAACCCACATAAAGATTTAACAAACCAGGTAGGTGGTCACAGGCAATCAGTCATGTACCCAGCACCTTGAACTACTCTCCATGCTGATGAGGCATCTCGGTACCTTAGCTGTTAGTCAACGACTTTTTTTCCTACCCTCTATATTCTCACCCCAACTCTATAACACTGAATAAAGTGTATGCATTAGACTTACTGTGAATAAAGAAACATGAAGGGACTAAGATCATCTAAGAGATAATTAAGGATCAGCAGAGAAGGCCTTTCCCTAAAAGAACCAGAACAGTAAGACTCTTGGAGAAGGCCTTCTCTGCCTTCCACCCTACTCACTCCAGTCAGCCCATTCTGATTCATCCTTTCATCCCAGTGTGCAGCAGAATCTGGATAATCTGAGAGGGAGAAAGCAGAAGACACAGAACTACAGTATTTATCTGGGACTCTTATTCACCCCTCCTGGCACTGGGGTGGCTACAGCTTCTAATACGCCAGAGGGAAGAGGTAGTCTGCAGATCCCACCTGCTCTGTACAGCCTTCTCTCTGAATCAGTGTACCAGTGGTGTCCAAACACCCAGGGAGGAGAGGCAGAACCTGGGACCATATTCCTTCATGGTAAAAATTCTAGAGAGATCAGGGATAAAAGGAACAAACTTCAAATTCCCTTAATTGTGTACAAGTGGAAAATTGAGAAAAACCAGGGAATCAACATCTTACACAAGAACTTCAAATAATATAAAATATCTTGAGTGACTCAAATGAAACAAGTGAAGAATATATATGGTAAAATCTTCAAATCTTTCAAGATAGAAAATGAAGAAGGTCAGATAGTGGAAAAATCTTCCATGCTCGTGGATCAATAGAATTAACCTAATAAAAATGGCCATACACTAAAAGCAACCTACAGATTCAATGCACTTCACATCAAAACTCCAACAAAGTTCTTCACAGACCTTGGAATTACAATTCTCAACTTCATATAGACTTAAAAAAATGAGGATAGCTTAAATATCCTAAACAATGAAAGAACTGCTGTACATCTCACCATTTATGATTTCAAGTTGGACCTACACAGTTATGTAATGAAAACTGCATGGGATTAGCATTTAGGAAAAGATATAATGGTCAACAAAGTAGAATTAAAACCTGAAGAATAAATTCAAACACCCATGGGTATGTGATTTTTGAGATAGAAGTCAGAAATACACAGTGGAAAAAAGGCAGCATCTTCAATAAATGAATAAATGTTGCTGCTCAATCTTGATGTCTGTATGTGAAGAGTATAGAGATGCATACTAATCATGCTGTGCAAACTCAAGTCTAAGTCCATCCAACACCCCAACATAAAACCAGAGTAGCTGCACCTGAAGAGAAGCGGGGAATATATATGAATGCTTTGGCACAGGAGACAACACTGTGAACGGAACCTAACAGCAGAGATGCTACAGTGAGATAGTAGACTGGGAGGGGAATAAAATCTGGAGGGTAAAACTAAATAAAAAAATTAAAAAGATTATGCTAAAAAGAAAAAAGGTACTGCGTGAAAGTAAAAATCTTCTGTAAGTGAAAGGACACTGCCAACAGGACAAATTGGCAGCCTACCCAATGGGAAAATATTTTTACCAACTCCATATCTTATAGAAAAATAATATCTAAAAGATCTAAAGATTTCAAGAAAATATATATTAAAGAACAAATAATCCAACTAAAGATAAGATACTGATCTAAACAGAGAATTCTCAATAGAGGAATATAGAATGGCTAAGAAATATTTAAAGAAATGTTTAATATTTTTAAAGAAAATGCAAATAAAAACTACGTTGAGATTCCAACATATACCTGACAGAATGGCTAAAATCAAGAACAAGTGACAACTCGCACAGGTGAGGATATGGAGCAACTGGAACACTCCTCCATTGCTGGTAGGGGTTTAAACTTGTACAGCCACTATGGAAATCAATATGGATTTTCCTCAGAAAGTTTAGCGTGATTTGCCTTTATATCTATCTATATCACTCCTGAATATCTTTATCATCTGTCTGTCTATCTATCTCTATATGTATGTATACATATAACTTTATGTACATGATTATCACTCATGTTAAAAAAAAAGTGACATCATGAAAATTACAGTTATACAAAAGGAACTAGGAAAAATTGTCCTAATTGAGGCAATCCATATATAGAAAGAGAAATATGTCAGATTATTCCCTTATCCTAAGTGGATATTGCCATTAAGTAAATGATAATCAAGACATAATCTATAGACCTGGACAGGTTAGGACATGTTGGACAGTCATGCTGTGATATTTCATGGGCATAATTTATGATGATGATAGGAAGCACAATCACCCAAACATCTTCCCTGATGCTGTTACCACTTTTTCTTCTCTCTTCTATAAGGCTCCATGTGTATTATGGTTAAGGTTTGTTTCCTAAGTGTATCCTTTGGGACTAGGCTCCACGTCTCTGAATTTCGATTAGTTGTCATTTTCTTTAGGGTTTGTATGCCTTGATGTTATAGTAAGATGATCTATTTTGCAGACTTGTGGTGTTTTAACAGTGACTAACTCTTCTCTTCCAGTTTTATGTGTGTATAATAAACTCTCAAAATACCCTGTGGATACTTAGGAACCAGAGATAAATGTGAACTGTAAAAGAGTTGGCATATATATGAAGAAATCCACATTTTAGTGTATTCTGAGTAGCTCTTTTCAGAGCTTTATCTGCTTAAAATAAAAAAAAAACCCTCTTGAATCTATAGTATAAGGACCTTAAGAGTTTTTGAAAAATATGATTCAACTCTACATTATAAAACATTTCCAATAGGTTTCTAGGGTCTTGGGGAAATAAAATGGCCTCTTTCAAACAACTAAAAAAGACTACCCAATTCGTACCTAAAATTCCTTTATAAAAACTGGTTTGCTGACTTCTTTGTGCATACTTTTATTGAAATAAGGTTTCAAACACTCTTTTGCTGATGGGCTAAGATTATTTTGTGCAAGAAGGGTAGATTTTCCTAGGTAGAATGGATCACATATCTTGAGGTATGCACTGAGTACTTCAAACCTGAATTCACTGTGTGTGGATAGAAAGTCCATAGAGAGGTGATTAGGACTGAATGAGATTTGGAAGGGGATATTGTCAGTGCAGAAGTAATGGCCTTAGAACACAGCAGAGAGCTCTTTCAAAGATAATTGGGCACAATGGAGGGGCAGTTCTTTGCAAGCTAAAGATGAGAGCCTCCCCGTAGACCGGACTTACAGACATATTGATCTCGGCTTTGTAGAATCCTGGGTTGTAACAAAATTGATATATGTTGTATAGACCTTCCAATCTTTGGCATGTGGTTACGTAAAACTGAGAAGAATAATGCAACGTGTAAATCTGGCTATTTATAGAAAAACAGTGATTATTTTGTGGAATAATTGTCATAGGTTTCAAATATGATATTGTCAAGAAAATGGCCTTTTATGTTATTTGTAATTCAATAAGCATAGAATAAAATGAAGACAGGGGCTGTGGGTAAGGCTATCTCGGCTTAACAAGCAGTGAGGTAAATGATAGATTGATGGTAATTAATCAGCCTGCGATCATGTACCTGGGCAATGGCAGCAAATTATGAGTTCTCATTCCTTTTTAAAATATTTATAGCTTCTCTATAGACCAAACTAAAGGCCCTTGACTCCTTTGCAACATTAAATAAAGCACTAGGAAATTAATTTTTAATTTTAAATGACTGTGTCTACAAAATGGAGAGTGCCTTTGAGTATTACCTGTGAGAAATACAAACCTGCTATAATGATATAAATCTTTAGGTACTCAGACTTTGAAATACAATAAATTATGGTAGAAAACAAGATGAGGATACATTTGAATTTTAATCCAGCTGTTTTGTGACTAATTACATTTCTAGTACCCCTGACTAAAGAAACAATGTAAAATCAAGGTCAGCATGATATCACACCACAACTATTTATTACATAGCAATTGCATATTTGTTTTGCACAGCTCTAATATAAAACAATTTTAAGCCCAATATGAATATCCAGAGTTCTCCTTTATTACATTATGAAAATATATAGATACATTTTTATTCCAGAGATTGACAGGTAATTATGGTTTGAACAACTAAAAGTAGAAAGCTTGTCATTATAACTGTATTATTTAGCAAGTGAATATGGTTAATATATTTCTTGTTCAGAAAATACCTTTGTTTAGTCTTCTTTGATGAAAACATGGCTTCATGTAGAGTGTATACATATATGTATCAAATGAAAAGCAAACAAATGATGACAGTGAGATAGTAATAAGAAAAATTAAACAATAAAAAGTAACATAATAATATAAAAATTCAAGTTTCACAGAAATTACTTGATCCAGAAGAAAACCTACATGAATAAAAATGGAAAAATATTTTCTATATTTCCATTTAGAAAGTCCCTATAATCGTCTTGTAAACTATCCTCATATTATCATTCAGTTAAATATTTATATTAAATAATATTGATTTTCCTCTCTCCTTTCTTAGAGTTTGTGGGTTTTTCTTGTTTTTTAATGAGTAATCAACTAGTTTTAGAGGCAGACAAAGCAATTGAAACCTTAAAGATCATTTCTAGTTTTGTATGTATATTCATTAAATTAAATTGATGCCTAAGTTTAATTTTTCTCTAATTAAACAAATCTATAGGGATATATGGATGTCGTATACTTTATTTGTGATAGAAACTCACCACAGGAATCTCATTTTAACTCTTAAGAAGTGAGAAGTGCCTGGAAGAGCTTCTGTATTTTGTGAGATAAGTGGGCATAGCAATTGGCCAGAAACAAATTTATTTCTTTGTATATTTCTGTACCCTGCAGACAATTCTACACATAATAAAGTTTTGATGGGATTTGAAAATACTCACCTTGACTAATGCAGTTAGTGGTGCATATTTACCCAGGTCAAAAATGAAAGCATTAGTTGAAAAGAATTGTCTGAATACTATGAGATTCTTAAACTTCAATGATCTAGCAAAATGCATAGAGAATGGACTCCTGTGTGCTTCTCTGCTCTCAATGTAGAATAAAGTAACTCCAAATTAAGCTGAGAATAGGACAGTTTCTTTGTGACCCATGCCCACTTCCCCAGTTTACCTCAGTAGCAGTTGTGTAACTCATATGATATTGACCATGGAATGGGCAGAGTCCCTGAAATGTATCAAGCATTTTCTTTTAACTGCAAACCTAACTGTCCTGGTGGAAATAGTTTGTTTTAATTCTTATTCAAGTACAGACAATAAACAGATTACAGCAATTGGATTTCTGATAACATAAAGATAATAAGACAGTTCAGTTGCATGCAGATAATACAACATGTGTTTGTCTTTTTGTTTCTGTTGTTGAAACATAGCAATAATTACTATGGACAAAATTTTGTGTTCTAGATTGAGCATATATAAGTGGTAGGGGAGTTTCTGGTTGAAATAAAAGTATTCAACTGAATTACCCAAAAAGTAAGCAAATAAAAATTCTGATGTAGTAATTGTTAATAGTGATTGTCACCTAGACAGGGCCTAAAATCATCAAAAATAAAAATATGCATGTGAATATCATTTTATTTATGATTGTGGAGCTGGACAACCCCTTGTTGACTGGCCGCACTCTTCCTGGGATTGAGGCTCTGAACTGAAGAAAACCTAAATATATATCCATACAAATTTCTTAGCTCTGAAGACATTCACATACTAGCAACAGGAAAGAGACTCAGCAAGTCGCATTGATAGATTCAAATACTCACACAAATCCATGTACAAGTAGACACAAACAATCACAGTTCATGAAAGCAGCTACGTAGTTGAATGGGTGCAGAAAGATCACACAGGACTGGGTAGAGGGAGGGAGAGGAAGCATCGTAGTTATGAGCAACTAAAAATGAAATACAAAGTAAAAAGATAGGGATCTAGCTGAGCAACGGTGTTGGCTGCTTTCTGCTTCTTAAGTAAAGATGCAAAGCACCAGCTGCCTTGGGTCCCACACCTTCGATTTCTCCACCATGGTTGACTGGATCCTTGCATGTGAACCACAAATAGTTACCTTTTCTTTACGGTTTCGCAGCATTCAAGTCTGCTGGGGTATTTCGTTATGAGAGTAGGAAATATAACTAAGATCGGTGCTTTGCCTCGACTCATGCCAGTGGGTCCCCTTAGATGGTCTCCGGAGGCAAAACACTGCCCTCTGAACCAGACTCTTCCTCACTCCTATCTAAGTCATTATTTTGTGGTTAATATGCTTTTTTCTAACTATGATTTTTTCCGTAAAGAAATAATAATAAAGATAGTATGTCATACTATTTATGGTTATAAATAAACTTGATAATTCATAAAATATTGCACATTTTCAAATACGTTTAAATACTCCCAGATTCACACACATATACAAAATTTCTCAACCAAATTAGAAAGTAGATAAATTCCCAAAATATCTACAGAGCAGAGCTTGACCTCCAAAAATACCTTTACTTTTACATGTGTAGTTCTAGTTTAGTAGGCCATTGTAAACTAGTAAATTCACACTGTTATCTCATTGATATCTTGGTTAATGTCTGGGAAGATTGTTAGTATTATTGGAACAATGTGCCTAATAGTACTTTTGAACAAAATGCCAAGGATTATTTAAGTGCATGCTATTTTATCCAGCTATTTTTTTATATATTTCTTTATTTACATTTCAGATGTTATTCCCTTTGTTGCTTTCCTGTCCATAAGCCCTCTATCCCCTCTCCCTTCCCCTTAAGGGTGTTCCTCATCCATCCTCCCTACCCGCCCCTGCCCCCCGACATTCCCCTGCCCTGGGGTGGGAGTCCAACCTTGGCAGGAAGAAGGGCTTCGCAGGGATTCATTTTTATTGTTTATTTTATATATTTACATTTCAAATGTGATCCCTATTCCTAGTTTCTCCTCCAGAAACCCCCATCCCTTCCCATCCCATCTCTCCTCCCCTGCATCTATGAGGGTCCTCCCCCACCCACCACCCACTCCTGCCTCCCTGCCCTGGCATTCCCCTACACTGGGACATTGAGCCTTCACAGGACCAAGGGCTTCACCTCCCATTAATGCCAGACAATGCCATCCTCTGCTACATATGTGACTGGAGCCATGGGTCCCTCCATGTGTACTCTTTTTTTTTTTTATTAACTTGAGTATTTCTTATGTGTACATTTGAGTGTTATTCCTTTTTCCCGGTTTCAGACAACATCCCTCCCCCCCCTTCCTTATGGGTGTTCCTCCCCCCTCCCCCCATTGCCGCCCCTCCCCCGACAGTCTAGTTCACTGGGGGTTCAGTCTAGTAGGACCCAGGGCTTCCCCTTCCACTGGTGCTCTTACTAGGATATTCATTGCTACCTATGAGTCCAGAGTCCAGGTCAGTCCATGTATAGTCTTTAGGTGGCTTGGCAGTCCCTGGAAGCTCTGGTTGCTTGGCATTGTTGAACATATGGGGTCTCGAGCCCCTTCAAGCTCTTCCAGTTCTTTCTCTGATTCCTTCAACGGGGGTCCTATTCTCAGTTCAGTGTTTTGCTGCTGGCATTCGCCTCTGTATTTGCTGTATTCTGGCTGTGTCTCTCAGGAGCGATCTACATCCCGCTCCTGTCGGTCTGCACTTATTTGCTTCATCCATCTTGTCTAATTGGGTGGCTCTATATGTATGGGCCACATGTGGGGCAGGCTCTGAATGGGTGTTCCTTCGGTCTCTGTTTTAATCTTTGCCTCTCTCTTCCCTGCCAAGGGTATTCTTGTTCCCCTTTTAAAGAAGGAGTGAAGCCTTCACATTTTGATCATCCGTCTTGAGTTTCATTTGTTCTAGGCAACTAGGGTAATTCAAGCATTTGGGCTAATAGCCACTTATCAGTGAGTGCATACCATGTATGTCTTTTTCTGTGATTGGGTTAGCTCACTCAGGATGATATTTTCCAGTTCAATCCATTTGCCTCTTTAATTTCACAAAGTCATTGTTTTTGATAGCTGGTAATATTCATTGTGTAGATGTACCCACATTTTCTGTATCCATTCCTCTGTTGAAGGGCATCTGGGTTTCTTTCCAGCTTCTGGCTATTAAAATAAAGGCTCTTTTGACCTGAATATAGTGAGCACGTGTCTTTTATATGTTTGGGAAGGCATCTTTTGGGTATATGCCCAAAGAGAGGGTATAACTGGATCCTCAGGCAGTTCAATGTCAATTTTCACAAAGGAAGCCTCAGACTGATTTTCCAGAATGGTTGTAC